>NW_028227672.1:0-46500 GCF_978045245.1 Mus caroli | reverse complement strand
AAATCACAATGTAGAAGATGGAATGTGGTGAGAAAACCTGAAAAAGTCGAAGAATAAGATAATCACACAAGTAAGACCTCCTATATGGTGAGAAACCCTGAAAAAGTCGAAAAATGAGAAAATTACAGACTAGGACATGGAATATGGTAAGAAACCCTTTAAAAGTCGGAAAAAAAGAAAATCACACTGTAGGATTTGGAATATGATGGGAAAACCTGAAAAAGTCAAAAAATGAGAAAATCACACTGTGGAACCTGGAATATGGTGAGAAACTCTGAAAAAGGCGAAAAATTGGATAAATCACACTCTAGGACTTGGAATATGATGAGAAACCCTGAAAAAGTCAAAAATGAGAAAATCAGACTATAGTAGCTGGAATATGGTGAGAAACATTGAAAAAGTCTCAAAATGAGAAAATCACACAGTTGGACCTGCAATATGGTGAGAAACACTGAAACAGTCAAAAAATAAGAAAATCAAACTTGTAGTACCTGCAATATGGTGAGAAACCCTGAAAAATTCCAAAAATGAGAAAATCACACTATAGGATTTAGAATATGATGAGAAACCGTGAAAAAGTCAAAAAATGAGAAAAATACACTGTAGAAGCTGGAATATGGTGAGTAAACCCTGAAAAAGTCGAAAAATAAGAAAATCACACTTGTAAAACCTCCAATATGGTGAGAAACCCTGAAAAAGTCGAAAAATAAGAAAATCACACTTGTAGAACCTCCAAAATGGTGAGAAACCCTGAAAAAGTCAAAAAATGAGAAAATCACACTGTAGGACCTGGAATATGGTGAGAAACCCTGAAAGCTCGAAAAATAAGAAAATCAAACTTGTAGTACCTGCAATATGGTGAGAAACCCTGCAAAAGGCAAAAAATGAGAAA
The DNA here is from genome assembly GCF_978045245.1 of Mus caroli. Taxonomy (NCBI): domain Eukaryota; kingdom Metazoa; phylum Chordata; class Mammalia; order Rodentia; family Muridae; genus Mus; species Mus caroli. The sequence goes on along the minus strand of NW_028227672.1, from coordinate 45,608 downwards.
ATCACAATATAGGACTTGGAATAAGATGAGAAACCGTGAAAAAGACAAAAAAATGACAAAAACACACTGTAGGAGCTGGAATATGTTGAGAAACCCTAAAAAAGTTTAAAAATAAGAAATTCACACTTGTAGGACTTGCAATATGGTGAGAAACCCTGAAAAAGTCGAAAAATGAGAAAATCACACTGTAGGACTTGGAATAAGATGAGACACCATGAAAAAGTCAAAAAATGAGAAAATTTCACTGTAGCACTTGGAATAAGATGAGAAACCCTGAAAAAGTTGAAAAATGAGAAAATCACCATGTAGAAGATGGAATATGGTGAGCAATCCTGAAAAAGTCAAAAAATGAGAAAATCACACTGTAGGACCTGGAATATGGTGAGAAACTCTGAAAAAGTCGAAAAAAGAGAAAATCACACTCTAGGGCTTGGAATATGATGAGAAACCCTGAAAAAGTCAAAAAAATGAGAAAATCACACTGTAGTACCTGGAATATGGTGAGCAACCCTGAAAAAGTCTAAAAATGACAAAAACACACTGTAGGAGCTGGAATATGGTGAGAAACCCTAAAAAAGTCCAAAAATAAGAAATTCACACTTGTAGGACTTGCAATATGGTGAGAAACCCTGAAAAAGTCGAAAAATGAGAAAATCACGCAGTAGTACCTGGAATATGGTGAGAAACACTGAAAAAGTCTTAAAATGAGAAAATCACACTGTAGGACCTGGAATATGGTGAGAAACTCTGAAAATGTCGAAAAATAAGAAATTCACACTTGTAGGACCTGCAATATGGTGAGAAACCCTGAAAAAGTCAAAAAATGAGAAAATCACACTGTAGGACTTGGAATAAAATGAGAAACCGTGAAAAAGACAAAAAATGACAAAAGTACACGGTAGGAGATGGAATATGGAAAGAAACCGTTAAAAAGTAGAAAAATAAGATATACACACTTGTAGGACATGCAATATGGTGAGAGACCCTGAAAAAGTCTTAAAATGAGATAATCACACTTTAGTACCTGGAATATGGTGGGAAACCCTGAAAAAGTCCAAAAATAAGAAATTCACACGTGTAGGACCTGCAATATGGTGAGAAACCCTGAAAAAGTCGAAAAATGAGAAAATCACACTGTAGGACTTGGAATAAGATGAGACACCCTGAAAAAGTCAAAAAATGAGAAAATTTCACTGTAGGACTTGGAATAGGATGAGAAAAGCTGAAAAAGTTGAAAAATGAGAAAATCACAATGTAGAAGATGGAATGTGGTGAGAAAACCTGAAAAAGTCGAAGAATAAGATAATCACACAAGTAAGACCTCCTATATGGTGAGAAACCCTGAAAAAGTCGAAAAATGAGAAAATTACAGACTAGGACATGGAATATGGTAAGAAACCCTTTAAAAGTCGGAAAAAAAGAAAATCACACTGTAGGATTTGGAATATGATGGGAAAACCTGAAAAAGTCAAAAAATGAGAAAATCACACTGTGGAACCTGGAATATGGTGAGAAACTCTGAAAAAGGCGAAAAATTGGAAAAATCACACTCGAGGACTTGGAATATGATGAGAAACCCTGAAAAAGTCAAAAATGAGAAAATCAGACTGTAGTAGCTGGAATATGGTGAGAAACATTGAAAAAGTCTCAAAATGAGAAAATCACACAGTTGGACCTGCAATATGGTGAGAAACACTGAAACAGTCGAAAAATAAGAAAATCAAACTTGTAGTACCTGCAATATGGTGAGAAACCCTGAAAAATTCCAAAAATGAGAAAATCACACTGTAGGATTTAGAAGATGATGAGAAACCGTGAAAAAATAAAAAAATGAGAAAAATACACTGTAGGAGCTGGAATATGGAGAGATACCCTGAAAAGGTTAAAAAATTAGAAAATCACAATTGTAGGACCTCCAATATGGTGAGAAACCCTGAAAAAGTCGAAAAATGAGAAAAACACACAGTAGGACCTGAAATATGGTGAGAAACCGTGAAACAGTCGAAATATAAGAAAATCAAACTTGAAGTACCTGCAATATGGTGAGAAACCATGAAAAAGTCGAAAAATGAAAAAATCACACTGTAGGATTTGGAATATGATGAGAAACCATGAAAAAGTCAAAAATGAGAAAAATATACTGTAGGAGTTGGAATGTGGTGAGAAAACCTGAAAAAGTCGAAGAATAAGATAATCACACAAGTAAGACCTCCTATATGGTGAGAAACCCTGAAAAAGTCGAAAAATGAGAAAATTACAGACTAGGACATGGAATATGGTAAGAAACCCTTTAAAAGTCGGAAAAAGAGAAAATCACACTGTAGGATTTGGAATATGATGGGAAAACCTGAAAAAGTCAAAAAATGAGAAAATCACACTGTGGAACCTGGAATATGGTGAGAAACTCTGAAAAAGTCGAAAAATTGGAAAAATCACACTCTAGGACTTGGAATATGATGAGAAACCCTGAAAAAGTCAAAAATGAGAAAATCAGACTGTAGTAGCTGGAATATGGTGAGAAACATTGAAAAAGTCTCAAAATGAGAAAATCACACAGTTGGACCTGCAATATGGTGAGAAACACTGAAACAGTCGAAAAATAAGAAATTCACACTTGTAGGACCTGCAATATGGTGAGAAACCCTGAAAAAGTCAAAAAATGAGAAAATCACACTGTAGGACTTGGAATAAAATGAGAAACCGTGAAAAAGACAAAAAATGACAAAAGTACACGGTAGGAGATGGAATATGGAAAGAAACCGTTAAAAAGTAGAAAAATAAGATATACACACTTGTAGGACATGCAATATGGTGAGAGACCCTGAAAAAGTCTTAAAATGAGATAATCACACTTTAGTACCTGGAATATGGTGAGAAACCCTGAAAAAGTCCAAAAATAAGAAATTCACACGTGTAGGACCTGCAATATGGTGAGAAACCCTGAAAAAGTCGAAACATGAGAAAATCACACTGTAGGACTTGGAATAAGATGAGACACCCTGAAAAAGTCAAAAAATGAGAAAATTTCACTGTAGGACTTGGAATAGGATGAGAAACGCTGAAAAAGTTGAAAAATGAGAAAATCACAATGTAGAAGATGGAATGTGGTGAGAAAACCTGAAAAAGTCGAAGAATAAGATAATCACACAAGTAAGACCTCCTATATGGTGAGAAACCCTGAAAAAGTCGAAAAATGAGAAAATTACAGACTAGGACATGGAATATGGTAAGAAACCCTTTAAAAGTCGGAAAAAAAGAAAATCACACTGTAGGATTTGGAATATGATGGGAAAACCTGAAAAAGTCAAAAAATGAGAAAATCACACTGTGGAACCTGGAATATGGTGAGAAACTCTGAAAAAGGCGAAAAATTGGATAAATCACACTCTAGGACTTGGAATATGATGAGAAACCCTGAAAAAGTCAAAAATGAGAAAATCAGACTATAGTAGCTGGAATATGGTGAGAAACATTGAAAAAGTCTCAAAATGAGAAAATCACACAGTTGGACCTGCAATATGGTGAGAAACACTGAAACAGTCAAAAAATAAGAAAATCAAACTTGTAGTACCTGCAATATGGTGAGAAACCCTGAAAAATTCCAAAAATGAGAAAATCACACTATAGGATTTAGAATATGATGAGAAACCGTGAAAAAGTCAAAAAATGAGAAAAATACACTGTAGAAGCTGGAATATGGTGAGTAAACCCTGAAAAAGTCGAAAAATAAGAAAATCACACTTGTAAAACCTCCAATATGGTGAGAAACCCTGAAAAAGTCGAAAAATAAGAAAATCACACTTGTAGAACCTCCAAAATGGTGAGAAACCCTGAAAAAGTCAAAAAATGAGAAAATCACACTGTAGGACCTGGAATATGGTGAGAAACCCTGAAAGCTCGAAAAATAAGAAAATCAAACTTGTAGTACCTGCAATATGGTGAGAAACCCTGCAAAAGGCAAAAAATGAGAAAATCACAATATAGGACTTGGAATAAGATGAGAAACCGTGAAAAAGACAAAAAAATGACAAAAACACACTGTAGGAGCTGGAATATGTTGAGAAACCCTAAAAAAGTTTAAAAATAAGAAATTCACACTTGTAGGACTTGCAATATGGTGAGAAACCCTGAAAAAGTCGAAAAATGAGAAAATCACACTGTAGGACTTGGAATAAGATGAGACACCATGAAAAAGTCAAAAAATGAGAAAATTTCACTGTAGCACTTGGAATAAGATGAGAAACCCTGAAAAAGTTGAAAAATGAGAAAATCACCATGTAGAAGATGGAATATGGTGAGCAATCCTGAAAAAGTCAAAAAATGAGAAAATCACACTGTAGGACCTGGAATATGGTGAGAAACTCTGAAAAAGTCGAAAAAAGAGAAAATCACACTCTAGGGCTTGGAATATGATGAGAAACCCTGAAAAAGTCAAAAAAATGAGAAAATCACACTGTAGTACCTGGAATATGGTGAGCAACCCTGAAAAAGTCTAAAAATGACAAAAACACACTGTAGGAGCTGGAATATGGTGAGAAACCCTAAAAAAGTCCAAAAATAAGAAATTCACACTTGTAGGACTTGCAATATGGTGAGAAACCCTGAAAAAGTCGAAAAATGAGAAAATCACGCAGTAGTACCTGGAATATGGTGAGAAACACTGAAAAAGTCTTAAAATGAGAAAATCACACTGTAGGACCTGGAATATGGTGAGAAACTCTGAAAATGTCGAAAAATAAGAAATTCACACTTGTAGGACCTGCAATATGGTGAGAAACCCTGAAAAAGTCAAAAAATGAGAAAATCACACTGTAGGACTTGGAATAAAATGAGAAACCGTGAAAAAGACAAAAAATGACAAAAGTACACGGTAGGAGATGGAATATGGAAAGAAACCGTTAAAAAGTAGAAAAATAAGATATACACACTTGTAGGACATGCAATATGGTGAGAGACCCTGAAAAAGTCTTAAAATGAGATAATCACACTTTAGTACCTGGAATATGGTGGGAAACCCTGAAAAAGTCCAAAAATAAGAAATTCACACGTGTAGGACCTGCAATATGGTGAGAAACCCTGAAAAAGTCGAAAAATGAGAAAATCACACTGTAGGACTTGGAATAAGATGAGACACCCTGAAAAAGTCAAAAAAATGAGAAAATTTCACTGTAGGACTTGGAATAGGATGAGAAAAGCTGAAAAAGTTGAAAAATGAGAAAATCACAATGTAGAAGATGGAATGTGGTGAGAAAACCTGAAAAAGTCGAAGAATAAGATAATCACACAAGTAAGACCTCCTATATGGTGAGAAACCCTGAAAAAGTCGAAAAATGAGAAAATTACAGACTAGGACATGGAATATGGTAAGAAACCCTTTAAAAGTCGGAAAAAAAGAAAATCACACTGTAGGATTTGGAATATGATGGGAAAACCTGAAAAAGTCAAAAAATGAGAAAATCACACTGTGGAACCTGGAATATGGTGAGAAACTCTGAAAAAGGCGAAAAATTGGAAAAATCACACTCGAGGACTTGGAATATGATGAGAAACCCTGAAAAAGTCAAAAATGAGAAAATCAGACTGTAGTAGCTGGAATATGGTGAGAAACATTGAAAAAGTCTCAAAATGAGAAAATCACACAGTTGGACCTGCAATATGGTGAGAAACACTGAAACAGTCGAAAAATAAGAAAATCAAACTTGTAGTACCTGCAATATGGTGAGAAACCCTAAAAAATTCCAAAAATGAGAAAATCACACTGTAGGATTTAGAATATGATGAGAAACAGTGAAAAAAGTCAAAAAATGAGAAAAATACACTGTAGAAGCTGGAATATGGTGAGTAAACCCTGAAAAAGTCGAAAAATGAGAAAATCACACTTGTAGAACCTCCAATATGGTGAGAAACCCTGAAAAAGTCGAAAAATGAGAAAATCACACTGTAGGACCTGGAATATGTTGAGAAACCCTGAAAAAGTCTTAAAATGAGAAAATCACACTGTAGGACTTGGAATAAGATGAGAAACCCTAAAAAAGTCGAAAAATGAGAAAAATACACTGAAGGAGTTGGAATATGTTGAGAAACCCTGAAAAAGTCTTAAAATGAGAAAATCACACGGTAGGACCTGGAATATGGTGAGAAACTCTGAAAAAGTCAAAAAAAGAGAAAATCACACTCTAGGACTTGGAATATGATGAGAAACCCTGAAAAAGTCAAAAAATGAGAAAATCACACTGTAGTACCTGGAATATGGTGAGAAACCCTGAAAAAGTTTAAAAATGAGAAAATCAAAGAGTAGGACCTGGAATATGGTGAGAAACCCTGAAAGCTCGAAAAATAAGAAAATCAAACTTGTAGTACCTGCAATATGGTGAGAAACCCTGCAAAAGGCAAAAAATGAGAAAATCACAATATAGGACTTGGAATAAGATGAGAAACCGTGAAAAAGACAAAAAATGACCAAAACACACTGTAGGAGCTGGAATATGGTGAGAAACCCTAAAAAAGTTTAAAAATAAGAAATTCACACTTGTAGGACTTGCAATATGGTGAGAAACCCTGAAAAAGTCGAAAAATGAGAAAATCACACTGTAGGACTTGGAATAAGATGAGACACCATGAAAAAGTCAAAAAATGAGAAAATTTCACTGTAGGACTTGGAATAAGATGAGAAACCCTGAAAAAGTTGAAAAATGAGAAAATCACAATGTAGAAGATGGAATATGGTGAGCAATCCTGAAAAAGTCAAAAAATGAGAAAATCACACTTTAGGACCTGGAATATGGTGAGAATCTCTGAAAAAGTCGAAAAAAGAGAAAATCACACTCTAGGACTTGGAATATGATGAGAAACCCTGAAAAAGTCAAAAAAATGAGAAAATCACACTGTAGTACCTGGAATATGGTGAGCAACCCTGAAAAAGTCTAAAAATGACAAAAACACACTGTAGGAGCTGGAATATGGTGAGAAACCCTAAAAAAGTCCAAAAATAAGAAATTCACACTTGTAGGACTTGCAATATGGTGAGAAACCCTGAAAAAGTCGAAAAATGAGAAAATCACGCAGTAGTACCTGGAATATGGTGAGAAACACTGAAAAAGTCTTAAAATGAGAAAATCACACTGTAGGACCTGGAATATGGTGAGAAACTCTGAATAAGTCGAAAACATGAGAAAATCACGCAGTAGCCTGGAATATGGTGAGAAACCCTGAAAAAGTCGAAAAATGAGAAAATCACGCAGTAGTACTTGGAATATGGTGAGAAACACTGAAAAAGTCTTAAAATGAGAAAATCACACTGTAGGACCTGGAATATGGTGAGAAACTCTGAAAATGTCGAAAAATAAGAAATTCACACTTGTAGGACCTGCAATATGTTGAGAACCCCTGAAAAAGTCAAAAAATGAGAAAATCACACTGTAGGACTTGGAATAAAATGAAAAACCGTGAAAAAGACAAAAAATGACAAAAGTACACGGTAGGAGATGGAATATGGAGAGAAACCGTTAAAAAGTAGAAAAAAAAGATATACACACTTGTAGGACATGCAATATGGTGAGAGACCCTGAAAAAGTCTTAAATGAGAAAATCACACTGTAGTACCTGGAATATGGTGAGAAACCCTGAAAAAGTCCAAAAATAAGAAATTCACACGTGTAGGACCTGCAATATGGTGAGAAACCCTGAAAAAGTCGAAAAATGAGAAAATCACACTGTAGGACTTGGAATAAGATGAGAAACCCCGAAAAAGTTAAAAAATGAGAAAATCACAATGTAGAAGATGGAATATGGTGAGCAATCCTGAAAAAGTCAAAAAATGAGAAAATCACACTGTGGAACCTGGAATATGGTGAGAAACTCTGAAAAAGGCGAAAAATTGGATAAATCACACTCTAGGACTTGGAATATGATGAGAAACCCTGAAAAAGTCAAAAATGAGAAAATCAGACTGTAGTAGGTGGAATATGGTGAGAAACATTGAAAAAGTCTCAAAATGAGAAAATCACACAGTTGGACCTGCAATATGGTGAGAAACACTGAAACAGTCGAAAAATAAGAAAATCAAACTTGTAGGACCTGCAATATGGTGAGAAACCCTGAAAAAGTCGAAAAATGAGAAAATCACACTGTAGGACTTGGAATAAGATGAGACACCCTGAAAAAGTCAAAAAATGAGAAAATTTCACTGTAGGACTTGGAATAAGATGAGAAACCCTGAAAAAGTTGAAAAATGAGAAAATCACAATGTAGAAGATGGAATATGGTGAGCAATCCTGAAAAAGTAAAAAAATGAGAAAATCACACTGTGGAACCTGGAATATGGTGAGAAACTCTGAAAAAGGCGAAAAATTGGAAAAATCACACTCGAGGACTTGGAATATGATGAGAAACCCTGAAAAAGTCAAAAATGAGAAAATCAGACTGTAGTAGCTGGAATATGGTGAGAAACATTGAAATAGTCTCAAAATGAGAAAATCACACAGTTGGACCTGCAATATGGTGAGAAACACTGAAACAGTCGAAAAATAAGAAAATCAAACTTGTAGTACCTGCAATATGGTGAGAAACCCTAAAAAATTCCAAAAATGAGAAAATCAAACTGTAGGATTTAGAATATGATGAGAAACCGTGAAAAAGTCAAAAAATGATTAAAATACACTGTAGAAGCTGGAATATGGTGAGTAAACCCTGAAAAAGTCGAAAAATAAGAAAATCACACTTGTAGAACCTCCAATATGGTGAGAAACCCTGAAAAAGTCGAAAAATGAGAAAATCACACTGTAGGACCTGGAATATGTTGAGAAACCCTGAAAAAGTCTTAAAATGAGAAAATCACACTGTAGGACTTGGAATAAGATGAGAAACCCTAAAAAAGTCGAAAAATGAGAAAAATACACTGAAGGAGTTGGAATATGTTGAGAAACCCTGAAAAAGTCTTAAAATGAGAAAATCACACGGTAGGACCTGGAATATGGTGAGAAACTCTGAAAAAGTCGAAAAAAGAGAAAATCACACTCTAGGACTTGGAATATGATGAGAAACCCTGAAAAAGTCAAAAAAATGAGAAAATCACACTGTAGTACCTGGAATATGGTGACAAACCCTGAAAAAGTCTAAAAATGAGAAAATCAAACAGTAGGACCTGGAATATGGTGAGAAACCCTGAAAGATCAAAAAATAAGAAAATCAAACTTGAAGTACCTGCAATATGGTGAGAAACCCTGAAAAAGTCAAAAAATGAGAAAATCACAATATAGGACTTGGAATAAGATGAGAAACCGTGAAAAAGACAAAAAATGACAAAAACATACTGTAGGAGCTGGAATATGGTGAGAAACCCTGAAAAAGTCCAAAAATAAGAAATTCACACTTGTAGGACCTGCAATAATGTGAGAAACCCTGAAAAAGTCGAAAAATGAGAAAATCACACTGTAGGACTTGGAATAAGATGAGAAACCGTGAAAAAGAAAAAAAAATGACAAAAACACACTGTAGGAGCTGGAATATTGTGAGAAACCCTGAAAAAGTTCAAAAATAAGAAATACACACTTATAGGATATGCAATATGGTGAGAGACCCTGAAAAAGTCTTAATATTAGAAAATCACACTGTAGGACTTGGGATATGGTGAGAAACCCTGAAAAACATGAAAAATTAGAAAATCAAACTGTAGGACCCGGAATATGCTGAGAATCCCTGAAAAATTCGAAAAATGCAAAAATCACACTATAGGACTTGGAATATGATGAGAAACCCTGAAAAAGTCCAAAAATAAGAAATTCACACTTGTAGGACCTGCAATATAGTGAGAAACCCTGAAACAGTCGAAAAATGAGAAAATCACACTGTAGAAGATCGAGTATGGTGAGCAACCCTGAAAAATTCAAAAAATTAGAAAAATCACACTGTAGAACCTGGAATATGTTGAGAAACTCTGAAAAAGTCAAAAAATTAGAAAAATCAGACTGTAGGGCTTGGAATATGATGAGAAACCCTGAAAAAGACGAAAAATGAGAAAAATCACACAATAGGATATGCAGTATGGTGAGAAACACTGAAACAGTCGAAAAATAAGAAAATCAAACTTGTAGTACCTGCAATATGGTGAGAAACCCTGAAAAATTCCAAAAATGAGAAAATCACACTGTAGGATTTGGAATATGATGAGAAACCGTGAAAAAGTCAAAAAATGAGAATAATACACTGTAGGAGCTGGAATATGATGAGAAACCCTGAAAGAGTCGAAAAATAAGAAAACCACACTTGTAGGACCTCCAATATGGTGAAAAACCCTGAAAAAGTCGAAAAATGAGAAAATCACAGTGTAGGACCTGGAATATGGTGAGAAACCCTGAAAAAGTCGAAAAATGAGAAAATCACGCAGTAGGTCCTGAAATTTGGTCAGAAACACTGAAAAAGTGTAAAATAAGAAAATCACACTGTAGTACCTGGAATATGGTGAGAAACCCTGAAAAAGTCTTAAAATGAGAAAATCACACTTTAGGACATGGAATATAGTGAGAAACCTTGAAAAAGTCAAAAATGAGAAAAATCAAACTGTAGTAAAAGGAATATGGTGATAAAATCTGAAAAAGTTGAAAAATTAGAAAAATCACACTCTAGGACTTGGAATAAGATGAGAAACCCTGAAAAAGTCAAAAAATGAGAAAATCACACTGTAGGACTTGGAATATGATGAGAAACCCTTAAAAAGTCAAAAAATTTGAAAATCACACTGTAGGACTTGGAATAAAATAAGAAACCGTGAAAAAGACAAAAAATGACAAAAGTACACGGTAGGAGATGGAATATGGAGAGAAACCGTTAAAAAGTAGAAAAATAAGATATACACACTTGTAGGACATGCAATATTGTGAGAGACCATGAAAAAGTCTTAAAATGAGAAAATCACACTGTAGTACCTGGAATATGGTGAGAAACCCTGAAAAAGTCCAAAAATAAGAAATTCACACGTGTAGGACCTGCAATATGGTGAGAAACCCTGAAAAAGTCGAAAAATGAGAAAATCACACTGTAGGACTTGGAATAAGATGAGACAACCTGAAAAAGTCAGAAAATGAGAAAATTTCACTGTAGGACTTGGAATAAGATGAGAAACCCTGAAAAAGTTGAAAAATGAGAAAATCACAATGTAGAAGATGGAATATGGTGAGCAATCCTGAAAAAGTCAAAAAATGAGAAAATCACACTGTGGAACCTGGAATATGGTGAGAAACTCTGAAAAAGTCGAAAAATTGGAAAAATCACACTCTAGGACTTGGAATATGATGAGAAACCCTGAAAAAGTAAAAAATGAGAAAATCAGACTGTAGTAGCTGGAATATGGTGAGAAACATTGAAAAAGTCTCAAAATGAGAAAATCACACAGTTGGACCTGCAATATGGTGAGAAACACTGAAACAGTCGAAAAATAAGAAAATCAAACTTGTAGTACCTGCAATATGGTGAGAAACCCCTGAAAAATTCCAAAAATGAGAAATTCACACTGTAGGATTTAGAATATGATGAGAAACCGTGAAAAAGTCAAAAAATGAGAAAAATACACTGTAGAAGCTGGAATATGGTGAGTAAACCCTGAAAAAGTCGAAAAATAAGAAAATCACACTTGTAGAACCTCCAATATGGTGAGAAACCCTGAAAAAGTTGAAAAATAAGAAAATCACACTTGTAGAACCTCCAATATGGTGAGAAAACCTGAAAAAGTCTAAAAATGAGAAAATCACACTGTAGGACCTGGAATATGGTGAGAAACCCTGAAAGATCGAAAAATAAGAAAATCAAACTTGTAGTACCTGCAATATGGTGAGAAACCCTGCAAAAGGCAAAAAATGAGAAAATCACAATATAGGACTTGGAATAAGATGAGAAACCGTGAAAAAGACAAAAAATGACAAAAACACACTGTAGGAGCTGGAATATGGTGAGAAACCCTAAAAAAGTCCAAAAATAAGAAATTCACACTTGTAGGACTTGCAATATGGTGAGAAACCCTGAAAAAGTCGAAAAATGAGAAAATCACGCAGTAGTACCTGGAATATGGTGAGAAACACTGAAAAAATCATACTTGTAGGACCTGCAATATGGTGAGGGCTCAACAATTAACAGCATTGTCTCCTCTTCCAGAGAACCTGGGATCAACTATCAGCCACTATAGGGTGGCCCATCTCCAGTTCACCGGGATCAGACAGACAGACAGACAGAGTTAAGGAACGCAGGCCTGCCTGGACTTTCTTTTTTTCTTATCATTTTTAAAAAATGATTATTTATTTATTTATTTATTTATTTATTAGATATAAGTACATGGTAGCAGTCTTCAGACACTCCAGAAGACGGTGTCAGATTCTGGACAATCTAAATCCCTCTTATGGTCTGCATACAGGTACATAAACACAGCCTCACATATACTTCTAAAAATTTAAGATGGGTGGGGCCACTTTACTGCTCAAAAATTAACAGCATTGTCTCCTCTTCCAGAGAACCTGGGTTCAACTACCAGCAACTATATGGTGGCCCATCTCCAGTTCCAGGGGATCAGACAGACAGACAGACATACATACAGATAGAGATAAGGATGGCAGGACTGCCTGGTCTTTCTATCTTTCTTATCCTTTTTAAGAAATGTTTATTTATTTATTAATGTATATTAGATATAAGTACACTGTAGCTGTCTTCAGACACTGAGGAAGAGGGTGTCAGATTCTGGAGAATCTAAATCCCTCTTATGGACTGCAAATGATGTACATAAGCACAGACTCACAATTACTTCCAAAAATTTAAAGATGTGTGGGGCCACTGAAAGGGCTCAACAATTAACAGCATTGTCTCCTCTTCCAGAGAACCTGGGATCAACTACCAGCAACTATATAATGGCCCATCTCCAGTTCCAGGGGATCAGACAGACAGACAGACAGACAGACTAGAATGGCAGGCCTGTCTGGTTTTTCATTCTTTCTTATCCTTTTTAAAACATCTTTCTTTCTTTCTTTCTTTCTTTCTTTCTTTCTTTCTTTCTTTCTTTCTTTCTTTCTTTCTTTCTTTCTTTCTTTCTTTCTTTATTAGATATAAGTACACTGTAGATGTCTTCAGACACTCCAGAAGAGGGTATCAGTTTCTGGAGAATCTAAATCCCTCTTATGGTCTGCATACAATGTACATAACACAGCCTCACATATACTTCTAAAAATTTAAAGATGGGTGGGGCCACTGAAAGGGCTCAACAATTAACAGCATTGTCTCCTCTTCCAGAGAACCTGGGATCAACTACCAGCAACTATATGGTGGCCCATCTCTAGTTCCAGGGGATCAGACAGACAGACTGACAGACAGAGATAAGGATGGCAGGCCTACCTAATCTTTCTTTCCTTCTTATCCTTTTAAAAAATGTTTATTTATTTATTTATGTATGTATTTATTAGATATAAGTACACAGTAGCTGTCTTCAGACACTCCAGAAGAGGGTGTCAGATTCTGGAGAATATAAATCCCTCTTATGGTCTGCATATGATGTACATAAACACAGCCTCACATATAGTTCTAAAAATTTAAAGATGGGTGGGGCCCCAGAAAGGGCTCAATAATTCACAGCATTGACTCCTCTTCCAGAGAACCTGGGATCAACAATGAGCAACTATATGGTGGCCCATCTTTCGTTCCAGTGGATCAGACAGGCAGACAGACAGACAGAGATAAGGATGGCAGGCCTGCCTGGTCTTTCTTTTTTTCTTATCCTTTTTAAAAAATGTTTATTTATTTATGTATGTATATATTTATTTATTTAATTATGTATTTATTAGATATAAGTACAATGTAGCTGTCTTCAGACACTCCAGAAGAGGGTGTCAGATTCTGGAGAATATAAATCCCTCTTATGGTCTGCATATGATGTACATAAACACAGCCTCACATATACTTCTAAAAATTTAAAGATGGGTGGGGCTACTGAAAGGGCTCAACAACTAACAGCATTGTCTCCTCTTCCAGAGTACCTGGGATCAACTACCAGCAACTATATGGTGGCCCATCTCCAATTCCAGGGGATCTGACAGATAGAGAGACAGACAGACAGACAGACAGACAGACAAGGTGGCAGGCCTGCCTGGTCTTTCTTTCTTATCCTTTTTAAAAATGTTTATTAATTTATGTATGTATTTATTAGATAAAAGTACACGGTAGCTGTCTTGAAACACTCCCGAAGAGGGTGTCAGATTCTGGAGAATCTATATCCCTCTTATGATCTGCATATGATGTACATAAACACAGCCTCACATATACCTCTAAAAACTTAAAGATGGGTGGGGCCACTGAAAGGGCTCAACAATTAACAGCATTGTCTCCTCTTCCAGAGAACCTGGGATCAACTACCAGCAATTATATGGTGGCCCATCTCCAGTTCCGGGGATCAGACAGACAGACAGACAGACAAGGATGGCAGGCCTGCCTGGTCTCTCTTTCTTTATTATCCTTTTAAAAAAATGTTTATTTGTTTATTTATGAATTTATTAGATATAATTACACTGTAGCTGTCTTCAGACACTCCAGTAGAGGGTGTCAGATTCTGGAGAATCTAAATCCTTGTTATGGTCTGCATATGATATACATAAACAGAGACTCACATATACTTCTAAAAATTTAAAGATGGGTGGGACCACTGAAAGGGCTCAACAATTAACAGCATTATCTCCTCTCCAGAGAACCTGGGATCAACTACCATCAACTATATGGTGGCCCATCTCCAGTTCCAGGGGATCAGACAGACAGACAGAAAAACAGACAAGGATAAGGATGGCATGCCTGCCTGGTCTTTCTTTCTTTCTTATCCATTTTTTAAAATGTTTATTTATTTATTTATTTATTTATTTATTTATTTATTTATTTATTTATGTATTTTTTAGATATAAGTACACTGTAGCTGTCTTCAGACACTCCAGTAGAGGGTGTCAGATTCTGGAGAATCTAAATCCCTCTTATGGTCTGCATATGATGTACATAAACACAGCCTCACATATACTTCTAAAAATTTAAAGATGGGTGGGGCCACTGAAAGGGCTCAATAATTAAGAGCATTGTCTCCTCTTCCAGAGAACCTGGGATCAACTACAAGCAACTATATGGTTGCCCATCTCCAGTTCCAGGGGATCAGACAGAGAGACAGACAGACAGACAGAGATAAGGATGGAAGGCTTGCCTGGTCTTTCTTTCTTTCTTATCCTTTTTAAAAAATGTTTATTTATTTATTTATTTATTTATGTATTTATTAGATATAAGTACACTGTAGCTATCTTCAGACACTCCAGAAGAGGGTGTCATATTCTGGAGAATCTAAATTCCTCTTATTGTCTACATATGATGTACATAAACACAGCCTCACATACACCTCTAAAAATTTAAAGATGAGTGGGGCCACTGAAAGGGCTCAACTATTAACAGCATTGTCTCCTCTTTCAGAGAACCTGGGATCAACTACCAGCAACTATATGGTGGCCCATCTCCAGTTCCAGGAGATCAGAAAGACAGACAGACAGACAGAGAAAAGGATGGCAGGCCCTGCCTGGTCTTTCTTTTTTTCTTATCATTTTTTTTAAATATTTATTTATTTATTTATTTATTTATTTATTTATTTATTTATTTATTAGACATAAGTACACTGTAGCTGTCTTCAGACACTCCAGAAGAGGGTGTCAGATTCTGGAGAATCTAAATCCCTCTTATAGTCTGCCTATGTTGTACATAAACACAGCCTCACATACACTTCTAAAAATTTAAAGATGAGTGGGGCCACTGAAAGGGCTTAACAATTAACAGCATTGTCTCCTCTTCCAGAGAACCTGGGATCAACTACCAGCAACTATATTGTGGCCCATCTCCAGTTCCAGGAGATCAGACAGACAGACAGACAGACAGAGATAAGGATGGCAGGCCTGCCTGGTCTTTCATTTTTTCTTATCCTTTTAAAAAATGTTTATTTATTTATTTATTTATTCATTTATTTATTAGATATAAGTACCCTGTAGCTGCCTTCAGATACTCCAGAAGAGGGTGTCAGATTCTGGAGAATATAAATCCCTCTTATGGTCTGCATATGATGTACATAAACAAAGCCTCACATATACTTCTAAAAATTTAAAGATGGGTGGGGCCACTGAAGGGCTCAACAATTAACAGCATTGTCTCCTCTTACAGAGAACCTGGGATCAACTACCAGCAAAAATATGGTGGCCCATCTCCAGTTTCAGGGGATCAGACAGACAGACAGACAAACAGACAAGGATGGCAGGCCTGCCTGGTTGTTCTTTCTTTCTTATCCTTTTTGAAAAAAATGTTTATTTATGTATTTATGTATTTATTAGATATAAGTACACTGTAGAGGTCTTCAGACACTCCAGAAGAGGTTGTCAGATTCTGGAGAATCTAAATCCCTCTTATGGTCTGCATATGATGTACATAAACACAGACTCACATTTACTTCCAAAAATTTAAAGATCGGTGGGGCCACTGAAAGGGCTCAACAATTAACAGCATTGTCTCCTCTTCCAGAGAACCTGAGATCAACTACCAGCAACTATATGGTGGCCCATTTCCAGGTCCAGGGAATCAGAAAGACAGATAGACAGACAGACAGAGATAAGGATGGCAGGCCTGCCTGGTATTTCTTTTTTTCTTATCAATTTAAAAAAAGTTTATTTATTCATTTATTTATTTATTTATTTATTTATTTATTTATTTATTTATTTATTAGAATAAGTACACTGTAGCTGTCTTCAGACACTCCAGAAGAGGGTGTCAGATTCTGGAGAATCTAAATCCCTCTTATAGTCTGCCTATGATGTACATAAACACAGCCTCACATACACTTCTAAAAATTTAAAGATGAGTGGGGCCACTGAAAGGGCTCAACAATTAACAGCATTGTCTCCTCTTCCAGAGAACCTGGGATCAACTATCAGCCACTATATGGTGGCCCATCTCCAGTTCCCCGGGATCAGACAGACAGACAGACAGACAGAGTTAAGGAACGCAGGCCTGCCTGGATTTTCTTTTTTTCTTATCATTTTTAAAAAATGATTATTTATTTATTTATTTATTTATTAGATATAAGTACATGGTAGCAGTCTTCAGACACTCCAGAAGACGGTGTCAGATTCTGGACAATCTAAATCCCTCTTATGGTCTGCATATGAGGTACATAAACACAGCCTCACATATACTTCTAAAAATTTAAAGATGGGTGGGGCCACTTTACTGCTCAAAAATTAACACCATTGTCTCCTCTTCCAGAGAACCTGGGTTCAACTACCAGCAACTATATGGTGGCCCATCTCCAGTTCCAGGGGATCAGACAGACAGACAGTCATACAGACAGATAGAGATAAGGATGGCAGGCCTGCCTGGTCTTTCTTTCTTTCTTATCCTTTTTAAGAAATGTTTATTTATTTATTAATGTATATTAGATATAAGTACACTGTAGCTGTCTTCAGACACTGAGGAAGAGGGTGTCAGATTCTGGAGAATCTAAATCCCTCTTATGGACTGCAAATGATGTACATAAGCACAGACTCACAATTACTTCCAAAAATTTAAAGATGTGTGGGGCCACTGAAAGGGCTCAACAATTAACAGCATTGTCTCCTCTTCCAGAGAACCTGGGATCAACTACTAGCAACTATATGGTGGCCCATCTCCAGTTCCAGGGGATCAGATAGACAGACAGACAGACAGAAGAGATAAGGATCGCAGGCCTGCCTGTTCTTTCTTTCTTTCTTTCTTATCCTTTTAAAATGTTTATTTATTTATTTATTTATTTATTTATTTATTTATTTATTAGATTTAAGTACACTGTAGCTGTCTTCAGAAACTCAGGAGGAGGGTTTCAGGTTCTGGAGTATCTAAATCCCTCTTATGGACTGCATATGATGTACATTAACACAGCCTCATATATACTTCTAAAAATTTAAAGATGGGTGGGGCCACTGAAAGGGCTCAACAATTAACAGCCTTGTCTCCTCTTCCAGAGAACCTGGGATCAACTACCAGCAACTATATAATGGCCCATCTCCAGTTCCAGGGGATCAGACAGACAGACAGACGGACAGACTAGAATGGCAGGCCTGTCTGGTTTTTCATTCTTTCTTATCCTTTTTAAAACATCTTTCTTTCTTTCTTTCTTTCTTTCTTTCTTTATTAGATATAAGTACACTGTAGATGTCTTCAGACACTCCAGAAGAGGGTATCAGTTTCTGGAGAATCTAAATCCCTCTTATGGTCTGCATATGATGTATATAAACACAGCCTCACATATACTTCTAAAAATTTAAAGATGGGTGGGGCCACTTAAAGGGCTCAACAAATACCAGCAATGTCTCCTCTTCCAGAGAACCTGGGATCAACTACCAGCAAAAATATGGTGGCCCATCTCCAGTTTCAGGGGATCAGATAGACAGATAGACAGACAAGGAAGGCAGGACTGCTAGGTTTTTATTTCTTTCTTATCCTTTTAAAAACATGTTTATTTATTTATTTATGTATTTATTAGATATAAGTACACTCTAGCTGTCTTCAGACACTCCAGAAGAGGGTGTCAGATTCTGAAAAATCTAAATCCCTCTTATGGTCTGCATATGATGTACATAAACACAGCCTCACAAATTCTTCTAAAAATTTAAAGATGGGTGGGGCCACTGAAAGGGCTCAAAAATTAACAGCATTGTCTCCTCTTGCAGAGAAACTGGGATCAACTACCAGCAACTATATGGTGGCCCATCTCCAGTTCCAGGGTATCAGACAGACAGACAGATAGACAGAGATAAGGATGGCAGGCCTGCCTGGTCTTTCTTTCTTTCTTTCTTTCTTTCTTATCCTTTTTTAAAAATGTTTATTTATTTATTTATTTATTTATTTATTTATTTATTTATTTATTAGATATAAGTACACTGTAGTTGTCTTCAGTCACTCCAGAAGAGGGTGTCAGATTCTGGAGAATATAAATCCCTCTTATGGTCTGCATACAATGTACATAAACACAGCCTCACATATAGTTCTAAAAATTTAAAGATGGGTGGGGCCCCAGAAAGGGCTCAATAATTAACAGCATTGACTCCTCTTCCAGAGAACCTGGGATCAACAATGAGCAACTATATGTTGGCCCATCTTTCGTTCCAATGGATCAGACAGACAGACAGACAGACAGAGATAAGGATGGCAGGCCTGCCTGGTCTTTCTTTTTTTCTTATCCTTTTTAAAAAATGTTTATTTATTTATGTATGTATATATTTATTTATTTATTTATTTATTTATTTATTTATTTATTAGATATAAGTACACTGTAGTTGTCTTCAGTCACTCCAGAAGAGGGTGTCAGATTCTGGAGAATCTAAATCCCTCTTATGGTCTGCATACGATGTACATAAACACAGCCTCACATATACTTCTAAAAATTTAAAGATGGGTGGGGCTACTGAAAGGGCTCAACAACTAACAGCATTGTCTCCTCTTCCAGAGTACCTGGGATCAACTACCAGCAACTATATGGTGGCCCATCTCCAGTTCCAGGGGATCTGACAGATAGAGAGACAGACAGACAGACAGACAGACAGACAAGGTGGCAAGCTTGCCTGGTCTTTCTTTCTTTCTTATCCTTTTTAAAAATATTTATTAATTTATGTATGTATTTATTAGATAAAAGTACACGGTAGCTGTCTTCAAACACTCCCGAAGAGGGTGTCAGATTCTGGAGAATCTATATCCCTCTTATGATCTGCATATGATGTACATAAACACAGCCTCACATATACCTCTAAAAACTTAAAGATGGGTGGGGCCACTGAAAGGGCTCAACAATTAACAGCATTGTCTCCTCTTCCAGAGAACCTGGGATCAACTACCAGCAATTATATGGTGACCCATCTCCAGTTCCGGGGATCAGACAGACAGACAGACAGACAAGGATGGCAGGCCTGCCTGGTCTCTCTTTCTTTATTATCCTTTTTAAAAAATGTTTATTTGTTTATTTATGAATTTATTAGATATAATTACACTGTAGCTGTCTTCAGACACTCCAGTAGAGGGTGTCAGATTCTGGAGAATCTAAATCCTTGTTATGGTCTGCATATGATATACATAAACAGAGACTCACATATACTTCTAAAAATTTAAAGATGGGTGGGACCACTGAAAGGGCTCAACAATTAACAGCATTATCTCCTCTCCAGAGAACCTGGGATCAACTACCATCAACTATATGGTGGCCCATCTCCAGTTCCAGGGGATCAGACAGACAGACAGAGAAACAGACAAGGATAAGGATGGCATGCCTGCCTGGTCTTTCTTTCTTTCTTATCCATTTTTAAAAATGTTTATTTATTTATTTATTTATTTATTTAATTATTTATTTATGTATTTATTAAATATAAGTATACTGTAGCTGTCTTCAGACACTCCAGTATAGGGTGTCAGATTCTGGAGAATCTAAATCCCTCTTATGGTCTGCATATGATGTACATAAACACAGCCTCACACATACTTCTAAAAATTTAAAGATGGGTAGGACCACTGAAAGGGCTCAACAATTAACATCATTGTCTCCTCTTCCAGAGAACCTGGGATCAACTACCAGCAACTATATGGTGGCCCATCTCCAGTTCCAGGGAATCAGAAAGAAAGAAAGAAAGAAAGAAAGAAAGAAAGAAAGGAAGGAAGGAAGGAAGGAAGGAAGGAAGGAAGGAAGAAAGAAAGAAAGAAAGAAAGAAAGAAAGAAAGAAAGAAAGAAAGAAAGAAAGAAAGAAAGAAAGTTTTTATAAACACTTTATAAAAAGTGTTAAAGTTTTTAAAAATTAAAAAAAAAATACCAAATCACCATCACACAGCATTGGCTGTCTTCAGGTGTATCCTTTCAGCCTCCAAAACAAAAAGCAATGGCTGGCTGTCTTCAGGTGTATCCTATTCTCCAGTCTTATTTCCAACCTAAGAGCTGGGCTGAGCTGCCTCATTATGTAATTGCAAACCTTCCTTGGTTTGTCTTTTCCATTTCTAAGACTAACAGGCCTTTTTCTATTTAGAGAATATGCTCATGACTGTACTTTAGATATAGTAAATATAACTGTTGCTTATAAAACTTGTTTTCTAGGAATTTTTAAAGGGCAATGGCAGAGTTTATTTTTTAAAAATATTTTGCATTTATTTATTTGTGTGAGTGATGAAGCTCCGGTCTTCAAACTCGTCAGGAGGTATGATTACCTCCCCTCTCTCTCAACCCCTCTCTCTCCTCTCTCAATGATTGTGTAAGAATGTTTTGCATGTGTATGCTGTGCCCACAGACTCCAGAACAGAGTATTAGATCCCCTGGAACTGGAGATGGGCCACCATATATAATACTGGTAATTGAGCCCAGGTTCTCTGGAAGAGGAGACAATGCTCTTAATTGTTGAGCCCTCTCTGTAGCCACATCTTTCTTTCTTTTTTTTTTTTTTTGAGTATATGTGAGGCTGTGTTTATATACATCATATGCAGACAATAAGAATGATTTAGATTCTTCAGAATCTGACACCCTCTTCTGGACTGTCTGAAGATAGCTACAGCATACTTAAATATAATAAATAAATAAATCTTTAAAAAGAAAAGGAAAAGTAAAAAAGAAAGAACAGGCCTGCCATATGCATGTTCATAGAGGAAAATGGAAGAGACCCCAATCTAACCTCAGCAGGGTGCTTCCTTCTGGATGGTAGCTCACAGTTTCATCCCAGCAAGACAGGCAAATCACTGAGTTCAAGGACAGTAAGGTTCAGGACAGCCAAGGTTAGGAAGGAAAAGGGTCTATGTTGAGAATACAAACCTACAAAACAACAACTAGGAAAAAGAAGTGACAGTGTAACTTGGGGTAGGGTACCAACAAGAGAAAGCTTTCTGTTACCACTTACAAACACCAGTAGCCTTGCACCCTTCTGCCCAGGTCCCTGCCTTCCTTTCTAGGAATTCTAAGGATGCCAGGGTGTGGGGGAATCCAGATTAACTTTTTAATAACAAAGACTTGGTCTTTGATGTCTATAGGAAGCCCTTCTCAGTGCCTTTAACTACCACTGAACTTTCAGGGCTGTGACTCAACTGTAACAAGGAACAGAGCTAAGAACCTGCAGCCTTTGAAAACAACTATTTTTTTAAAGTGGGGGACACAAATCAGCAGTAGAACCCCTCAGGTTCAGCCTGGTTAAAGACAGGGATAGGCAGGGCTAGGCAAGGCAGGGCTGGGCTAGGCTAGGCTAGGCAAGGGGCTGGGCTAGGCAAGGCAAGGGGCTAGGCTAGGCAACGCAAGGGGCTAGGCAAGACAGACAGACAGAGAGAAAGACTGACAAGGATGGAAGCCTGCCTGGTTTTTCTTTCTTCCTTATCCCTTTTAAAAAATGTATATTTATTTATTTATTTATTTATTTATTTATTTATTTATTTATTTATGTATTTATTAGATATAAGTACACTGTAGCTGTCTTCAGACACTCCAGAAGAGGGTTTCAGATTCTGGAGAATCTATATCCCTCTTATGGTCTGCATATGATGTACATAAACACAGCCTCACATATACTTCTAAAAATTTAAAGATGGGTAGGACCACTGAAAGGGCTCAACAATTAACAGCATTGTCTCCTCTTCCAGAGAACCTGGGATCAACTACCAGCAACTATATGGTGGCCCATCTCCAGTTCCAGGGGATCAGACAGACAGACAGAGATACAGACAGATAGAGTTAAGGATGGCAGGCCTACATGGTCTTTCAATCTTTCTTATCCTTTTAAAAAATGTTTATTTATTTATTTATTTATTTATTTATTTATTTATTTATTCGATATAAGTACACTGTAGCTGTCTTCAGACACTCCAGAAGAGGATGTCAGATTCTGGAGAATCTAAATCCCTCTTATGGTCTGCATATGATGTACATAAACACAGCCAAACATATACTTCTAAAAATTTAAAGATGGGTGGGGCCACTAAAAGGGATCAACAATTAACAGCATTGTCTCCTCTTCCAGAGAACATGGGATCAATAACCAGTAATTATATGGTGGCCCATATCCAGTTGCAGGGGATCAGACAGACACACAGACAGACAGACAGAGATAAGGATGGCAGGCCTGCCTGGTCTTTCTTTCTTTCTTATCATTTTAAAAAAGGTTTATTTATTTATTTATGTATTTATTAGATATAAGTACACTATAGCTATCTTCAGACACTCCAGAAGAGGGTGTTTGATTCTGCAGAACGTAAATCCCATTTATGTTCTGCATATGATGTACATAAACACAGCCTCACATATTCTTCTAAAAATTTAAAGATGGTTGGGGCCACTGAAAGGAACCAACAATTAACAGCATTGTCTCCTCTTCCAGAGAACCTGGGATCAACTACCAGCAACTATATGTTGGCCCATCTCCAGTTTCAGGGGATCAGACAGACAAACAGACAGACAGAAAGACAGAGATAAGGATGGCAAGCCTGCCTGGTATTTCTTTCTTTCTTATCCTTTTTAAAAAATGTTTATTTATTTATTTATGTATTTTTTAGATATAAGTACACTGTAGCTGTCTTCAGACACTCCAGAAGAGGGTGTCAGATTCTGGAGAATCTAAATCCCTCTTATGGTCTGCATATGATGTACATAAACACAGCCTCACATATACTTCTAAAAATTTAAAGATGGGTGGGGTCACTAAAGAAAGGGCTCAACAATTAACAGCATTGTCTCCTCTTCCAGAGAACCTGGGATGAACTACCAGCAACTATATGGTGGCCCATCTCCAGTTCCAGGGGATCAGACAGACAGACAGACAGACAGAGATAAGGATGGCAGGCGTGCCTGGTCTTTCTTTCTTTATTATACTGTTGAAAAAATGTTTATTTATTTATTTATTTTTATTTATGTATTTATTAGATATAAGTACACTGTAGCTGTCTTCAGACACTCTAGAAGAGGGTCTCATCTTCTGGAGAATCTAAATCCCTCTTATGGTCTTCATATGATGTACATAAACACAGCCTCACATATACTTCTAAAAATTTAAAGATGGGTGGGCCCACTGAAAGGGCTCAACAATTAACAGCATTGTCTCTTCTTCCAGAGAACGTGGGATCAACTACCAGCAACTATATGGTGGCCCATCTCAAGTTCCAGGGGATAAGACAGACAGACAGACAGACAGAAATAAGGATGGCACGCCTGCCTGATTTTTCTTTCTTTCTTATCCTTTTAAAAAAATGTTACTTATTTGTTTATTTGTTTATTTATTTATTTATTTATTTATTTATTTATTTATTTATCAGTTATAAGTACACTGTAGCTGTCTTCAGACTCTCCAGAAGAGGGTGTCAGATTCTGGAGAATCTATATCCCTCTTATGGTCTGCATATGATGTACATGAACACAGCCTCACATATACTTCTAAAAATTTAAAGATGGGTGGGGCCACTGAAAGGGCTCAAAAATTAACAGCATTGTCTCCTCTTCCAGAGAACCTGGGATCAACTACCAGCAACTGTATGGTGGCCCATCTCGAGTCCAAGGGGATCAGACAGACTGTAGACATACAGAAAGACAGACAGAGATAAGGATGGCAGGCGTGCCTGGTCTTTCTTTCTTTCTTATCCTGTTTAAAAAATGTTTATTTATTTATTTATTTATTTATTTATTTATTTATTCATTTATTTATTTAATATAAGTACACTGTAGCTGTCTTCAGACACTCCAGAAGAGGGTGTCAGATTCTGGAGAATCTAAATCACATTTATGGTCTGCATAAGATGTACATAAACACAGCCTCACATATACTTCTAAATATTTAAAGATGGGTGGTGCCACTGAAAGGGCTCAACAATTAACAGCATTGTATCCTCTTCCAGAGAACCTGGGATCAACTACCAGCAACACTATGGTGGCCCATCTACAGTTCCAGGGTATCAGGCAGACAGACAGACAGACAGACAGAGATAAGGGTGGCAGGCCTGCCCGGTCTTTCTTACTTTCTTATCCTTTTAAAAAAATGTTTATTTATTTATTTATTTATTTATTCATTTATTTATTTATTTATTTATGTATTTATTAGATATAAGTAAACTGTAGCTGTCTTCAGACACTCCAGAAGAGGGTGTCAGATTCTGGAGAATCTAAATCCCTCTTATGGTCTGCATATGATGTACATAAACACAGCCTCACATATACTTCTAAAATTTTAAAGATGGGTGGAGCGACAGAAAGGGCTCAACAATTAACAGCATTGTCTCCTCTTCCAGAGAACCTTGGATAAACTACCAGCAACTATATGGTGGCCCATCTCCAGTTCTAGGGTATCACACAGACAGACAGACAGACAGAGATAAGGGTGGCAGGCTTGCCTGGTCTTTCTTTCTGTCTTATCCTTTTTAAAAAATGTTTATTTATTTATTTATTTATTTATTTATTTATTTATTTATTAGATATAAGTACACTGTAGCTGTCTTCAGAAAATACAGAAGAGGGTGTCAGATTCTGGAGAATCTAAATCCCTCTTATGGTCTGCATATGATGTACATAAACACAGCCTCACATACCCTTCTAAAAATTTAAAGATGGGTGGGGCCACTGAAAGGGCTCAACAATTAACAGCATTGTCTCCTCTTCCAGAGAACCTGGGATCAACTACCAGCAACTATATGGTGGCCTATCTCCAGTTCCAAAGGATCATATAGATAGACAGACAGACAGACAGAGATAAGGATGGCAGGACTTCCTGGTGTTTCTTTCTTTCTTATCCTTTTTAAAAAATGTTTATTTATTTATTTATTCATGTATTTATTATATTTATGTACACTGTAGCTGTCTTCAGACACTCCAGAAGAGGGTGTCAGTTTCTGGAGAATCTAAATCACTCTTATGGTCTGAATATGATGTACATAAACACAGCCTCAGATATACTTATAAAAATTTAATGAAGGGTGGGGCCACTGGAAGGGCTCAATAATTTACAGCATTGTCTCCTCTTCCAGAGAACCTTGGATAAACTACCAGCAACTATATGGTGGCCCATATCCAGTACCAGAGGATCAGACAGACAGACAGGCAGACAGACAGAGATAAGGATGGCAGGCCTGCCAGGTCTTTCTTTCTTTCTTGTCCTTTTTAAAAAATGTTTATTTATTTATGTATTTATTATATATAAGTACTCTGTAGATATCTACAGACACTCCAGAAGAGGGTGTCAGATTCTGAAGAATCTAAAATCATCTTATGGTCTGCATATGATGTACATAAACACAGCCTCAGATATACTT
This sequence comes from Mus caroli, assembly GCF_978045245.1. Classification (NCBI taxonomy): domain Eukaryota; kingdom Metazoa; phylum Chordata; class Mammalia; order Rodentia; family Muridae; genus Mus; species Mus caroli. The sequence goes on along the minus strand of NW_028227672.1, from coordinate 19,301 downwards.
CTAAAAATTTAAAGATGGGTGGGGCCACTGAAAGGGCTCAACAATTAACAGCATTGTCTCCTCTTCCAGAGAACCTGGGATCAACTACCAGCAACTATATGGTGACCTATCTTCAGTTCCAAAGGATCATATAGAGAGACAGACAGACAGACAGAAATGAGGATGGCAGGCCTGCCTGGTCTTCCATCTTTCTTATCCATTTGAAAAAATGTTTACTTATTAATTAATTAATTAATTAATTAATTAATTTATTAGATATAAGTACACTGTAGCTGTCTTCAGACACTCCAGAAAAGGGTGTGAGATTCTGGAGAATCTAAATACCTCTTATGGTCTGCATATGATGTACATAAACACAGACTCAAGTATACTTCTAAAAATTTAAAGATGGGTGGGGGCACTGAATGGGCTCAACAATTAACAGCGTTGTTTCCTCTTCCAGAGAACCTGGGATCAACTACCAGCAATTATATGGTGGCCCATATGCAGTTCCAGGGATCAGACAGACAGACAGACAGACAGAGATAAGGATGGCAGGCCTGCCTGGTCTTTCTTTCTTACTTATCCTGTTTAAAAATGTTTATTTATTTATTTATTTATTTATTTATGTATTTATTAGATATAAGTACACTGTAGCTGTCTTCAGACACTCCAGAAGAGGGTGTCAGATTCTGGAGAATTTAAATCACTCTTATGGTCTGCATATGATGTACATAAATACAGCCTCACATTTACCTCTAAAAATTTAAAGATGGGTGGGGCCACTGAGAGGGCTCAACAATTAACAGCATTGTCTCCTCTTCCAGAGAACATTGGATAAACTACCAGCAACTATATGGTGGCCCATCTCCAGTTCCAGGGTATCAGACAGACAGACAGAGAGACAGAGATAAGGATGGAGGCATGCCTGGTCTTTCTTTCTTTCTTATATTTAAAAAAATGTTTATTTATTTATTTATTTATTTATTTATTTATTTATTTACTTATTTATTTATTTATTAGAAATAAGTACACTGTAGCTGTCTTCAGACACTCTAGAAGAGGGTCTCATCTTCTGGAGAATCTAAATCCCTCTTATGGTCTTCATATGATGTACATAAACACAGCCTCACATATACTTCTAAAAATTTAAAGATGGGTGGGCCCACTGAAAGGGCTCAAGAATTAACAGCATTGTCTCTTCTTCCAGAGAACGTGGGATCAACTACCAGCAACTATATGGTGGCCCATCTCAAGTTCCAGGGGATAAGACAGACAGACAGACAGACAGAAATAAGGATGGCACGCCTGCCTGATTTTTCTTTCTTTCTTATCCTTTTAAAAAAATGTTTATTTATTTGTTTATTTGTTTATTTATTTATTTATTTATTTATTTATTTATTTATTTATCAGATATAAGTACACTGTAGCTGTCTTCAGACTCTCCAGAAGAGGGTGTCAGATTCTGGAGAATCTATATCCCTCTTATGGTCTGCATATGATGTACATGAACACAGCCTCACATATACTTCTAAAAATTTAAAGATGGGTGGGGCCACTGAAAGGGCTCAAAAATTAACAGCATTGTTTCCTCTTCCAGAGAACCTGGGATCAACTACCAGCAACTATATGGTGGCCCTTCTCGAGTCCAAGGGGATCAGACAGACTGTAGACAGACAGAAAGACAGACAGAGATAAGGATGGCAGGCCTGCCTGGTCTTTCTTTCTTTCTTATCCTGTTTAAAAAATGTTTATTTATTTATTTATTTATTTATTTATTTATTTATTTATTTAATATAAGTACACTGTAGCTGTCTTCAGACACTCCAGAAGAGGGTGTCAGATTCTGGAGAATCTAAATCACATTTATGGTCTGCATAAGATGTACATAAACACAGCCTCACATATACTTCTAAATATTTAAAGATGGGTGGCGCCACTGAAAGGGCTCAACAATTAACAGCATTGTATCCTCTTCCAGAGAACCTGGGATCAACTACCAGCAACACTATGGTGGCCCATCTACAGTTCCAGGGTATCAGACAGACAGACAGACAGACAGACAGACAGACAGACAGACAGAGATAAGGGTGGCAGGCCTGCCCGGTCTTTCTTACTTTCTTATCCTTTTAAAAAAATGTTTATTTATTTATTTATTTATTTATTCATTTATTTATTTATTTATTTATGTATTTATTAGATATAAGTAAACTGTAGCTGTCTTCAGACACTCCAGAAGAGGGTGTCAGATTCTGGAGAATCTAAATCCCTCTTATGGTCTGCATATGATGTACATAAACACAGCCTCACATATACTTCTTAAATTTTAAAGATGGGTGGAGCCACAGAAAGGGCTCAACAATTAACAGCATTGTCTCCTCTTCCAGAGAACCTTGGATAAACTACCAGCAACTATATGGTGGCCCATCTCCAGTTCTAGGGTATCACACAGACAGACAGACAGACAGAGATAAGGGTGGCAGGCTTGCCTGGTCTTTCTTTCTGTCTTATCCTTTTTAAAAAATGTTTATTTATTTATTTATTTATTTATTTATTTATTTATTATTTATTTATGTATTTATTAGATATAAGTACACTGTAGCTGTCTTCAGAAAATACAGAAGAGGGTGTCAGATTCTGGAGAATCTAAATCCCTCTTATGGTCAGCATATGATGTACATAAACACAGCCTCACATACCCTTCTAAAAATTTAAAGATGGGTGGGGCCACTGAAAGGGCTCAACAATTAACAGCATTGTCTCCTCTTCCAGAGAACCTGGGATCAACTACCAGCAACTATATGGTGGCCTATCTCCAGTTCCAAAGGATCATATAGATAGACAGACAGACAGACAGAGATAAGGATGGCAGGACTTCCTGGTGTTTCTTTCTTTCTTATCCTTTTTAAAAAATGTTTATTTATTTATTTATTCATGTATTTATTATATTTACGTACACTGTAGCTGTCTTCAGACACTCCAGAAGAGGGTGTCAGTTTCTGGAGAATCTAAATCACTCTTGTGGTCTGAATATGATGTACATAAACACAGCCTCAGATATACTTATAAAAATTTAATGAAGGGTGGGGCCACTGAAAGGGCTCAATAATTTACAGCATTGTCTCCTCTTCCAGAGAACCTTGGATAAACTACCAGCAACTATATGGTGGCCCATATCCAGTACCAGAGGATCAGACAGACAGACAAGCAGACAGACAGAGATAAGGATGGCAGGCCTGCCAGGTCTTTCTTTCTTTCTTGTCCTTTTTAAAAAATGTTTATTTATTTATGTATTTATTATATATAAGTACTCTGTAGATATCTACAGACACTCCAGAAGAGGGTGTCAGATTCTGAAGAATCTAAAACCATCTTATGGTCTGCATATGATGTACATAAACACAGCCTCAGATATACTTCTAAAAATTTAAAGATGGGTGGGGCCACTGAAAGGGCTCAACAATTAACAGCATTGTCTCCTCTTCCAGAGAACCTGGGATCAACTACCAGCAACTATATGGTGACCTATCTTCAGTTCCAAAGGATCATATAGAGAGACAGACAGACAGACAGAAATGAGGATGGCAGGCCTGCCTGGTCTTTCTTTCTTTCTTATCCATTTGAAAAAATGTTTACTTATTAATTAATTAATTAATTAATTCATTTATTTATTAGATATAAGTACACTGTAGCTGTCTTCAGACACTCCAGAAAAGGGTGTGAGATTCTGGAGAATCTAAATCCCTCTTATGGTCTGCATATGATGTACATAAACACAGCCTCACATATACATCTAAAAATTTAAAGATGGGTGAGAGCAATGAAAGGGCTCAACAATTAACAGCATTGTCTCCTCTTCCAGAGAACCTGGGATCAACTACCAGCAACTATATGGTGGCCCATCTACAGTTCCAGGGGATCAGGATTGCAGGCCTGCCTGGTCTTTCTTTCTTTCTTGTCCTTTTTAAAAAATGTTTATTTATTTATGTATTTATTATATATAAGTACACTGTAGCTATCTACAGACACTCCAGAAGAGGGTGTCAGATTCTGAAGAATCAAAAACCATCTTATGGTCTGCATATGATGTACATAAACACAGCCTCAGATATACTTCTAAAAATTTAAAGATGGGTGGGGCCACTGAAAGGGCTCAACAATTAACAGCATTGTCTCCTCTTCCAGAGAACCTGGGATCAACTACCAGCAACTATATGGTGGCCTATCTTCAGTTCCAAAGGTTCATATAGAGAGACAGACAGACAGACAGAGATGAGGATGGCAGGCCTGCCTGGTCTTTCTTTCTTTCTTATCCATTTGAAAAAATGTTTACTTATTAATTAATTAATTTATTTATTTATTTATTTATTAGATATAAGTACACTGTAGCTGTCTTCAGACACTCCAGAAGATGGTGTCAGATTCTGGAGAATCTAAATACCTCTTATGGTCTGCATATGATGTACATAAACACAGACTCAAGTATACTTCTAAAAATTTAAAGATGGGTGGGGCCACTGAATGGGCTCAACAATTAACAGCGTTGTCTCCTCTTCCAGAGAACCTAAGATCAACTACCAGCAACTATATGGTGGCCCATCTGCAGTTCCAGGGGATCAGACAGACAGACAGACAGACAGAGATAAGGATGGCAGGCCTGCCTGGTCTTTCTTTCTTACTTATCCTGTTTAAAAAATGTTTATTTATTTATTTATTTTTTTATTTATGTATTTATTAGATATAAGTACACTGTAACTGTCTTCAGACACTCCAGAAGAGGATGTCAGATACTGGAGAATTTAAATCACTCTTATGGTCTGCATATGATGTACATAAATACAGCCTCACATTTACCTCTAAAAATTTAAAGATGGTTGGGGTCACTGAAAGGGCTCAACAATTCACAGCATTGTCTCCTCTTCCAGAGAACCTGGGAAAAACTACCAGCAAATATATGGTGGCCCATATCCAGTTCCAGAGGATCAGACAGACAGACAGACAGACAGACAGAGATAAGGATGGCAGGCCTGCCTGATTTTTCTTTCTTTCTTATCCTTTTTAAAAAATGTTTATTTATTTATTAATTTATTTATTTATGTATTTATTAGATATAAGTACACTGTAGCTGTCTTCAGACACTCCAGAAGGTTTTATAAAACCTTTATAAAAAGGTTTTATAAAAAGTGTTAAAGTTTTTAAAAATTAAAAAAAAAATACCAGATCACCATCACACAGCATTGGCTGTCTTCAGGTTTATCCTTTCAGCCTCCAAAACAAAAAGCAATGGCTGGCTGTCTTCAGGTGTATCCTATTCTCCAGTCTTATTTCCAACCTAAGAGCTGGGCTGAGCTGCCTCATTATGTAATTGCAAACCTTCCTTGGTTTGTCTTTTCCATTTCTAAGACTAACAGGCCTTTTTCTATTTAGAGAATATGCTCATGACTGTACTTTAGATATAGTAAATATAACTGTTGCTTATAAAACTTGTTTTCTAGGAATTTTTAAAGGGCAATGGCAGAGTTTATTTTTTAAAAATATTTTGCATTTATTTATTTGTGTGAGTGATGAAGCTCAGGTCTTCAAACTCGTCAGGAGGTATGATTACCTCCCCTCTCTCTCAACCCCTCTCTCTCCTCTCTCAATGATTGTGTAAGAATGTTTTGCATGTGTATGCTGTGCCCACAGACTCCAGAACAGAGTATTAGATCCCCTGGAACTGGAGATGGGCCACCATATATAATACTGGTAATTGAGCCCAGGTTCTCTGGAAGAGGAGACAATGCTCTTAATTGTTGAGCCCTCTCTGTAGCCACATCTTTCTTTCTTTTTTTTTTGAGTATATGTGAGGCTGTGTTTATATACATCATATGCAGACAATAAGAATGATTTAGATTCTTCAGAATCTGACACCCTCTTCTGGACTGTCTGAAGATAGCTACAGCATACTTAAATATAATAAATATATAAATTTTTAAAAAGAAAAAGAAAAGTAAAAAAGAAAGAAAAGGCCTGCCATATGCATGTTCATAGAGGAAAATGGAAGAGACCCCAATCTAACCTCAGCAGGGTGCTTCCTTCTGGATGGTAGCTCACAGTTTCATCCCAGCAAGACAGGCAAATCACTGAGTTCAAGGACAGTAAGGTTCAGGACAGCCAAGGTTAGGAAGGAAAAGGGTCTATGTTGAGAATACAAACCGACAAAAATAAAACTAGGAAAAAGAAGTGACAGTGTAACTTGGGGTAGGGTACCAAAAAGAGAAAGCTTTCTGTTACCACTTACAAACAGCAGTAGACTTGCACCCTTCTGCCCAGGTCCCTGCCTTCCTTTCTAGGAATTCTAAGGATGCCAGGGGGTGGGGCAATCCAGATTAACTTTTTAATAACAAAGACTTGGTCTTTGATGTCTATAGGAAGCCCTTCTCAGTGCCTTTAACTACCACTGAACTTTCAGGGCTGTGACTCAACTGTAACAAGGAACAGGGCTAAGAACCTGCAGCCTTTGAAAACAACTATTTTTTTAAAGAGGGGGACACAAATCAGCAGTAGAACCCCTCAGGTTCAGCCATAATACTTGTTAGGGAAACAGCCTCAATGTCCGGAGCTGAGGTCTCATGGGTGAACTGCTTCAAGCTCTGAGTATCATTGAAAGAAAGAAAAGTTATCATGTGGTTGCTTAATTTATTTATTTTATTATTTCTATTTTTTGTTTTCTTTTGTTTTGTTTTAGAAAAGGCCTCAGTCTGTAGCTATGGCTGACCTAGGACAGACTACATGTGTTAATTAGGGTTTCACAGCTGAGAAACAGACCATACCTATGTAAGACTTAGAAAACCCAACAGTCAGTGGTGGCTTGAGCTCTTAATGAGAGCACTCTGGAGGCAGAAGCAGTCAGTTTCTGAGTTCGAGGCCAGCCTGGTTAAAGACAGGGATAGGCAGGGCTAGGCAAGGCAGGGCTGGGCTAGGCTAGGCAAGGCAAGGGGCTAGGCTAGGCTACGCAAGGGTCTAGGCAAGACAGACAGACAGAGAGAAAGACAGACAAGGATGGAAGGCCTGCCTGGTTTTTCTTTCTTCTTTATCCCTTTTAAAAAATGTTTATTTATTTATTTATTTATTTATGTATGTATTTATTAGATATAAGTACACTGTAGCTGTCTTCAGACACTCCAGAAGAGTGTGTCAGATTCTGGAGAATCTAAATCCCTCTTATGGTCTGCATATGATGTACAAAAACACAGCCTCACATATACTTCTAAAAATTTAAAGATGGGTGGGGCCACTGAAAGGGCTCAACAATTAACAGCATTGTCTCCTCTTCCAGAGAACCTGGGATCAACTACCAGCAACTATAAGGTAGCCCATCTCAGGTTCCCGGGGATCAGACAGACAGACAGACAGACAGACAGACAGACAGACAGAGATAAGGATGGCAGGCCTGCCTGGTCTTTCTTTCTTACTTATCCTTTTTAAAACATGTTTATTTCTTTATTTATGTATTTATTAGATATAAGTACATTGTAGCTGTCTTCAGACACTCCAGAAGAGTGTGTCAGATTCTGGAGAATCTAAATCCCTCTTATGGTCTGCATATGATGTACATAAACACAGCCTCACATATACTTCTAAAAATTTAAAAATGGGTGGGGCCACTGTAAGGGCTCAACAATTAACAGCATTGTCTCCTCTTCCAGAGAACCTGGGATCAAGTACCAGCAAAAATATGGTGGCCCATCTCCAGTTTCAGGGGATCAGACAGACAGACAGACAAACAGACAAGGATGGCAGGCCTGCCTGGTTTTTCTTTCTTTCTTATCCTTTTTAAAACATGTTTATTTATTTATTTATGTATTTATTAGATATAAGTACACTGTAGCTGTCTTCAGACACTCCGAAGAGGGATCAGATTCTGGAGAATGTAAATCCCTCTTATGGTCTGCATATGATGTACATAAACACAGCCTCACAAATACTTCTAAAAATTTAAAGATGGGTGGTGCCACTGAAAGGGCTCAAAAATTTACAGCCTTGTCTCCTCTTGCAGAGAATCTGGGATCAACTACCAGCAACTATATGGTGGCCCACTCCAGTTCCAGGGTATCAGACAGACAGACAGACAGACAGAGATAAGGATGGCAGGCCTTCCTGGTCTTTCTTTTTTTCTTATCCTTTTTAATAATGCTTATTTATTTATTTATTTATTTATTAGATATAAGTACACTGTAGCTGTCTTCAGACACTCCAGAAGAGAGTGTCAGATTCTGGAGAATCTAAATCCCTCTTATTGTCTGCATATGATGTACATAAACACAGCCTCACATTTACTTCTAAAAATTAAAGATGGGTGTTGCCACTGAACGGCTCAAAAATTAACAGCATTGTCTCCACTTCCAGAGAACCTGAGATCAACTACCAGCAACTATATGGTGGCCCATCTCCTGTTCCAGGGGATCAGACAGAGAGACAGACATACAGACAGATAGAGATAAGGATGGCAGGCCTGCTTCGTCTTTCTTTCTTTCTTATCCTTTTTAAGAAATGTTTATTTATTTATTTATGTATTTATTAGATATAAGTACACTGTAGCTGTCTTCAGACATCAGGAAGAAGGTGTCAGATTCTGGAGAATCTAAATCCCTCTTATGGTCTGAATATGATGTACATAAACACAGACTCACATTTACTTCCAAAAATTAAAGATGTGTGGGGCCACTGTATGGGCTCAACCATTAACAGCATTGTCTCCTCTTCCAGAGAACCTGGGATCAACTACCAGCAACTATATGGTGGCCCATCTCCAGTTCCAGAGGATCAGACAGAGAGACAGACAGACAGACATATAGAGATAACGATGGCAGGCCTGCCTGGTCTTTCTTTCTTATCCTTTTTAAGAAATGTTTATTTACTTATTTATGTATTTATTAGATAAAAGTACACTGTAGCTATCTTCAGACACTCCAGAAGAGGGTGTCAGATTCTGGAGAATCTAAATCCCTCTTATGGTCTGCATATGATGTACATAAACACAGCCTCACATATACTTCTAAAAATTTACAGATGGGTGGAGCCACTGAAAGGGCTCAACAATTAACCGCATTGTCTCCTCTTCCAGAGAACCTGGGTTCAACTTCCAGCACCTATATGGTGGCCCATCTCCAGTTCCTGGGTATCAGACAGATAGACAGACAGACAGACAGAGAGACAGAGATAAGGAAGGCAGGCCTCCCTGGTCTTTCTTTCTTTCTTATCCTTTTTAAAAAATGTTTATTTATATATTTATTTATTTATTTATTTATTTATTTATTTATTTATTTATTAAATATAAGTACACTGTGTCTGTCTTCAGACACTCCAGAAGATGGTGTCAGATTCTGGAGAATCTAAATCCCTCTTATGGTCTGTATATGATGTACATAAACACAGCTTCACATATACTTCAAAAATTTAAAGATGTATGGGGTCACTGAAAGGGCTCAACAATTAACAGCATTATCTCCTCTTCCAGACAACCTGGGATTAACTACCAGCAACTATATGGTGGCTCATCTCCAGTTCTAAGGTATCAGACAGAAAGACAGACAGACAGACAGACAAGGGTGGCAGGCCTGCCTGGTTTTTTTTCTTTCTCATCCTTTTTAAAAATGTTTATTTATTTATTTATGTATTTATTAAATATAAGTACACTTTAGCGGTCTTCAGACACTCCAGGAGAGGGTGTCAGATTCTGGATAATCTAAATCCCTCTTATGGTGTGCATATGATGTACATAAACACAGACTCACATTTACTTCCAAAAATTTAAAGATGTGTGGGGCCACTGAAAGGGCTCAACAATTAACAGCATTGTCTCCTCTTCCAGAGAACCTGGGATCAACTACCAGCAACTATATTGTGGCCCATCTCCAGTTCCAGTGGATCAGAAAGACAGACAGACAGACAGACAGAGATAAGGATGGCAGGCCTGCCTGGTCTTTCTTTATTTCTTATCCTTTAAAAAAAATGTTTATTTATTTATTTATTTATTTATTTATTTATGTATGTATTTATTAGATATAAGTACACTGTAGCTGCCTTCAGACACTCCAGAAGAGGGTTTCGGATTCTGGAGAATCTAAATCCCTCTTATGGTCTGCATATGATGTACATAAACACCGCCTCACATATACTTCTAAAAATTTAAAGATTGGTGGGACCACTAAAAGGGCTCAACAATTACCATCACTGTCTCCACTTCCAGAGAACCTGGTATCAACTATCAGCAACTATATAGTGGCCCACCTCCAGTTCCAGGGGATCAGACAGACTGTCAGACAGACAGACAGAGATAAGGATGGCAGGCTTGCCTGGTCTTTCTTTCTTTCTTATCCTTTTGAAAAAATGTTTGCTTATTTTTTATTTATGTATTTATTAGATATAAGTACACTCTAGCTGTCTTCAGACACTCCAGAAGACGGTGTCAGATTCTGGAGAATCTAAATCCCTCTTTTGGCCTGCATATTATGTACATAAACACAGACTCACGTATACTTCTAAAAATTTAAAGATGTGTGGGGCCACTGAGAAGAATGGGAGGGTAGGGAAGTGGGGGGAGGTATGGGGGACTTTTGGGATAGCATTGGAAATGTAATTGAGGAAAATATGTAATAAAAAAAAACAGTGAAAAACAAAACAAAACAATTAACAGCATTGTCTCCTCTTCTAGAGAATCTGGGATCAACTACCAGCAACTATATGGTGGCCCTTCTCCAGTTCCAGGGTATCAGACAGACAGACAGACAGACAGACAGACAGAGATAAGGATGGCAGGCCTGCCTGGTCTTTCTTTCTTTCTTATCCTTTTTAAAAAAATGTTTATTTATATATATATTTATTTATTTATTTATTTATTTATTTATTAGATATAAGTAAACTGTAGCTATCTTTAGACACTTCAGAAGAGGGTGTCAGATTCTGGAGAATCTAAATCCCTCTTACGATCTGCATATGATGTATATAAACACAGCCTCACATTTTCTTCTAAAAATTTAAAGATGGGTGTGGCTTGGAATAAGATGAGTAACCCTGAAAAAGTCAAAAAATGAAAAATCACACTGTAGGATTTGGAATATGGTGAGAAACCCTGAAAAAGTCGAAAAATGAGAAAAGCATGCAGGAGTACCTGGAATATGGTGAGAAACACTGAAAAAGTCTTAAATGAGAATATCACACTCTAGGACTTGGAATATGGTGAGAAACCCTGAAAATGTCGAAAAATGAGAAAATCATGCAGTAGGACCCAGAATATGGTGAGAAACCCTGAAAAAAAAGTCAAAAAATAAGAAAATCACGCAGTAGGACCTGGAAGCTGGTGAGAAACCCTGAAAAAGTCGAAAAATGAGAAAATCAATCTGTAGGATCTGGAATATGGTGAGAAACCCTGAAAAATTCGAAAAAAGCAAAAATCACACTCTAGGACTTGGAATATGTTGAGAAACCCTGAAAAAGTCAAAAAATGAGAAAATCACACTGTAGGACTTGGAATATGGTGAGAAACCCTGAAAAAGTCGAAAAATGAGAAAATCACACTGTAGGACTTGGAATATGGTGAGAAACCCTGAAAAAGTCGAAAAATGAGAAAATCACGCAGTAGGACCTGGGATTTGGTGAGAAACACTGAAAAAGTCTTAAAATAGAAAATCACACTGTAGTACTTGGAATATGGTGAAAAATACTGAAAAAGTCTTAAAATGAGAAAATCACACCTTAGGACCTGGAATATGGTGAGAAACCCTGAAAAGGTCAAAAAATGAGAAAAATCACACTGTAGTACATGGAATATGGGTAGAAACTCTGAAAAAGTCGCAAATTATAAAATGACAGTGTAGGGCCTGGAATATGTTGAGAAAACCTGAAATATTCGAAAAATGAGAAAATGACAATGTAGAACCTGGAATACCGTAAGAAACCCTGAAAAAGTTAAAAAATGAGAAAATCACACTCTAGGACTGGAATATGGTGAGAAACCCTGAAACATCGAAAAATGAGAAAATCATGTAGTAGGACCCAGAATATGGTGAGAAATCCTGAAAAAAGTCGAAAAATGAGAAAATCACGCAGTAGGACCTGGAAGCTGGTGAGAAACCCTGAAAAAGTCGAAAAATGAGAAAATCAAACTGTAGGACCTGGAATATGTTGAGAAACACTGAAAAATACGAAAGAGGCAAAAATCACACTCTAGGACTTGGAATATGATGAGAAACCGTGAAAAAGTCAAAAAATGAAAAAATCACACTGTAGTACCTGGAATATGGTGAGAAACACTAAAAAAGTATTAAAATGAGAAAATCACCCAGTAGGACCTGGAATGAGGTGAGAAACCCTGAAACAGTCGAAATATAAGAAAATCAAACTTGTAGTACATGCAATATGGTGACAAACACTGAAAAAGTCGAAAAATGAGAATAACACACTCTAGGATTTGGAATATGATGAGAAACCCTGAAAAATTCAAAAAATGAGAAAATCACACTGTAGGACTTGGAATATGGTGAGAAACCCTCAAAAAGTCGAAAAATGAGAAAATCATGCACTAGGATCCAGAATATGATGAGAAACACAGAAAAAGTCTTAAAATGAGAAAATCACACTGTAGGACCTGGAATATGGTAAGAAACCCTGAAAATGTCGAAAAATGAGAAAATGACACGGTAGGAGCTGGAATATGGTGAGAAGTCATGAAAAAGTCAAAAAAAAAAAAAAGAAATACACACTTGTAGTACTTGCAATATGGTGAGAGACCCTGAAAAAGTCTTAAAATGAGAAAATCACACTGTAGGACTTGGGATATGGTGAGAAACACTGAAAAGGTCGAAAAATTAGAAAATCAAACTATAGTACCTGGTATATGGTGAGAAACACTAAAAAAGTATTAAAATGAGAAAATCACACAGTAGGACCTGGAATATGGTGAGAAACGCTGAAACAGTTCAAAAATAAGAAAATAAAACTTGTAGTACATGCAATATGGTGAGAAACACTGAAAAAGTCGAAAAATGAGAATATCACACTCTAGGACTTGGAATATGATGAGAAACAAAGAAAAAGTCTAAAAATGAGAAAATCACACTGTAGGACTTGGAATATGGTGAGAAACCCTGAAAAAGTCGAAAAATGAGAAAATCACACTGTAGTACCTAGAATATGGTGAGAAACACTGAAAAAGTCTAAAAATAAGATAAAACTTGTAGTACCTGAAATATGATGAGAAACCCTGAAAGGGCAAAAAATTAGAAAATCAAATAGTAGGAACTGGAATATGCTGAGAATCCCTGAAAAATTCGAAAAATGCGAAAATCACACTCTAGGACTTGGAATACGATGAGAAACCCTGAAAAAGTCAAAAAATGAGAAAATCACACTGTAGTACCTGGAATATGGTGAGAAACACTGAAAAAGTCTAAAAATAAGATAAAACTTGTAGTACCTGAAATATGGTGAGGAACCCTAAAAAAGTCGAAAAATGAGAAAATCACACTGTAGGACTTCGAATATGATGAGAAACCGTGAAAAAGTAAAAAAATGAGAAAAATACACTGTAGGAGCTGGAATATGGAGAGAAACCCTGAAAAGGTTAAAAAATTAGAATATCACAATTGTAGGACCTCCAATATGGTGAGAAACCCTGAAAAAGTCGAAAAATGAGAAAACCACACTGTAGGACCTGGAATATGGTGAGAAACACTGAAAAATTCAAAAAATGAGAAAATCACACAGTAGGACCTAAATATGGTGAGAAACCGTGAAACAGTCGAAATATAAGAAAATCAAACTTGAAGTACCTGCAATATGGTGAGAAACCCTGAAAAAGTCGAAAAATGAAAAAATCACACTGTAGGATTTGGAATATGATGAGAAACCATGAAAAAGTCAAAAATGAGAAAAATATACTGTAGGAGTTGTAATGTTGTGAGAAAAACTGAAAAAGTCGAAGAATAAGAAAATCACACAAGTAGGACCTCCAATATGGTGAGAAACCCTGAAAAAGTCGAAAAATGAGACAATTACAGACTAGGACATGGAATATGGTAAGAAACCCTTTAAAAGTCGGAAAAAGAGAAAATCACACTGTAGGATTTGGAATATGATGAGAAAACCTGAAAAAGTCAAAAAATGAGAAAATCACACTGTAGTACCTGGAATATTGTGAGAAAACACTGAAAAAGTCTAAAAATGAGAAAATCACACAGTAGGACTTGGAATATGGTGAGAAACCCTGAAACAGTCGAAAAATAAGAAAATCAAACTTGTAGTACCTGCAATATGGTGAGAAAACCTGAAAAAGTCGACAAATGAGAAAATCATACTGTAGGACCTGCAATAGCGTGAGAAATTCTGAAAAAGTCAAAAAATGAGAAAATCACACTGTAGGACTTGGAATATGATGAGAAAACCTGAAAAAATCTAAAAATGAGAAAATCACACTGTAGGAGCTGGAATATGGTGAGAAACCCTGAAAAGTCAAAAAAAGAGAAAAATCACACTGTAGGACCTGGAATATGGTGAGAAAACATGAAAAATTCAAAAAGGAGAAAATCACACTCTAGGACTTGGAATATGATGAGAAAACCTGAAAAAGTCCAAAAATGAGAAAATCACACTGTAGGACTTCGAATATGGTGAGAAACTCTGAAAAAGTCAAAAAATGAGAAAATCACCCTGTAGAACTTGGAATATGGTGAGAAACCCTGAAAAAGTCAAAAAATGAGAAAAATCACACTGTAGTACATGGAATATGGTGAGAAACTCTAAAAAAGTCGCAAATTAGAAAATGACAGTGTAGGACCTGGAATATGTTGAGAAAACCTGAAATATTCAAAAAATGAGAAAATGACAATGTAGAACCTGGAATAAGTAAGAAACCCCGAAAATTTTAAAAAAAGAGAAAATCGCACTGTAGGACCTGGAATATGGTGAGAAACAGTGAAAAAGTCAAAAAATGAGAATATCACACTCTAGGACTTGGAATATGGTGAGAAACCCTGAAAAAGTCAAAACATGAGAAATTCATGCAGTAGGACCCAGAATATGGTGAGAAACCCTGAAAGAAGTCGGAAAATGAGAAAATCAGGCAGTAGGACTTGGAAACTAGTGAGAAACCCTGAAAAAGAAGAAAAGTGAGAATAACAAACTGTAGGACCTGGAATATGTTGAGAAACCCTGAAAAATTCGAAAAAAGCAAAAATCACACTCTAGGACTTGGAATGTGATGAGAAATCCTGAAAAAGTAAAAAAATGAGAAAATCACACTGTAGTACCTGGAATATGGTAAAAAAAGTATTAAAATGAGAAAATCACACAGTAGGACCTGGAATATGGTGAGAAACTCTGAATAAGTCGAAAACATGAGAAAATCACGCAGTAGCCTGGAATATGGTGAGAAACCCTGAAAAAGTCGAAAAATGAGAAAATCACGCAGTAGTACTTGGAATATGGTGAGAAACACTGAAAAAGTCTTAAAATGAGAAAATCACACTGTAGGACCTGGAATATGGTGAGAAACTCTGAAAATGTCGAAAAATAAGAAATTCACACTTGTAGGACCTGCAATATGTTGAGAAACCCTGAAAAAGTCAAAAAATGAGAAAATCACACTGTAGGACTTGGAATAAAATGAGAAACCGTGAAAAAGACAAAAAAATGACAAAAGTACACAGTAGGAGATGGAATATGGAGAGAAACCGTTAAAAAGTAGAAAAATAAGATATACACACTTGTAGGACATGCAATATGGTGAGAGACCCTGAAAAAGTCTTAAATGAGAAAATCACACTGTAGTACCTGGAATATGGTGAGAAACCCTGAAAAAGTCCAAAAATAAGAAATTCACACGTGTAGGACCTGCAATATGGTGAGAAACCCTGAAAAAGTTGAAAAATGAGAAAATCACACTGTAGGACTTGGAATAAGATCAGACACCCTGAAAAAGTCAAAAAATGAGAAAATTTCACTGTAGAACTTGGAATAAGATGAGAAACCCTGAAAAAGTTGAAAAATGAGAAAATCACAATGTAGAAGATGGAATATGGTGAGCAATCCTGAAAAAGTCAAAAAATGAGAAAATCACACTGTGGAACCTGGAATATGGTGAGAAACTCTGAAAAAGGCGAAAAATTGGAAAAATCACACTCTAGGACTTGGAATATGATGAGAAACCCTGAAAAAGACAAAAATGAGAAAATCAGACTGTAGTAGCTGGAATATGGTGAGAAACATTGAAAAAGTCTCAAAATGAGAAAATCACACAGTTGGACCTGCAATATGGTGAGAAACACTGAAACAGTCGAAAAATAAGAAAATCAAACTTGTAGTCCCTGCAATATGGTGAGAAACCCTGAAAAATTCCAAAAATGAGAAAATCACACTGTAAGATTTAGAATATGATGAGAAACACTGAAAAAGTCAAAAAATGAGAAAAATACACTGTAGAAGCTGGAATATGGTGAGTAAACCCTGAAAAAGTCGAAAAATAAGAAAATCACACTTGTAGAACCTCCAATATGTTGAGAAACCCTGAAAAAGTCTTAAAATGAGAAAATCACACTGTAGGACTTGGAATAAGATGAGAAACCCTAAAAAAGTCGAAAAATGAGAAAAATACACTGAAGGAGTTGGAATATGTTGAGAAACCCTGAAAAAGTCTTAAAATGAGAAAATCGCACTGTAAGACCTGGAATATGGTGAGAAACCCTGAAATATCGAAAAATAAGAAAATCAAACTTGTAGTACCTGTAATATGGTGAGAAACCCTGAAAAAGTCAAAAAATGAGAAAATCACAATATAGGACTTGGAATAAGATGAGAATCTGTGAAAAAGACAAAAAAATGACAAAAACACACTGTAGGAGCTTGAATATGGTGAGAAAACCTGAAAAAGTCCAAAAATAAGAAATTCACACTTGTAGGACCTGCAATATGGTGAGAAACCCTGAAAAAGTCGAAGAATGAGAAAATCACACTGTAGGAGTTGGAATATGGTGAGAAACCCTGAAAAAGTCGAAAAATGAGAAAATCATGGACTAGGACCCAGAATATGATGAGAAACACAGAAAAAGTCTTAAAATGAGAAAATCACACTGTAGGACCTGGAATATGGTAAGAAACCCTGAAAATGTCGAAAAATGAGAAAATGACACTGTAGGAGCTGGAATATGTTGAGAAGTCCTGAAAAAAGCCAAAAAAAAAAAAAAAGAAAGAAATACAAACTTGTAGGACTTGTAGGACTTGCAATATGGTGAGAGACCCTGAAAAAGTCTTAAAATGAGAAAATCACACTGTAGGACTTGGAATATGATGAGAAACCCTGAAAAATTCAAAAAATGAGAAAATCACACTGTAGTACCTGGTATATGGTGAGTAACACTAAAAAAGTATTAAAATGAGAAAATCACACTGTAGGACCTGGAATATGGTGAGAAACCCTGAAACAGTCCAAAAATAAGAAAATAAAACTTGTAGTACATGCAATATGGTGACAAACACTGAAAAAGTCGAAAAATGAGAATATCACACTGTAGGACCTGGAATATGGTGAGAAACCCTGAAACAGTCCAAAAATAAGAAAATAAAACTTGTAGTACATGCAATATGGTGAGAAACACTGAAAAAGTCGAAAAATGAGAATATCACACTGTAGGACTTGGAATATGGTGAGAAACCCTGAAAAAGACGAAAAATGAGAAAATCACACTGTAGTACATGGAATATGGTGAGAAACACTGAAAAAGTCTAAAAATAAGATAAAACTTGTAGTACCTGAAATATGGTGAGAAACCCTGAAAAAGTCAAAAAATTAGAAAATCAAATTGTAGGAACTGGAATATGCTGAGAATCACTGAAAATTTCGAAAAATGCGAAAATCACACTCTAGGACTTGGAATACGATAGAAACCCTGAAAAAGTCAAAAAATGAGAAAATCACACTGTAGTACCTGGAGTATGGTGAGAAACACTGAAAAATTCTAAAAATAAGATAAAACTTGTAGTACCTGAAATATGGTGAGAAACCCTGAAAAAGTCGAAAAATGAGAAAATCACACTGTAGGACTTCGAATATGATGAGAAACCGTGAAAAAGTAAAAAAAATAAGAAAAATACACTGTAGGAACTGGAATATGGAGAGAAACCCTGAAAAGGTTAAAAAATTAGAAAATCACAATTGTAGGACCTCCAATATGGTGAGAAACCCTGAAAAAGTCGAAAAATGAGAAAAACACACTGTAGGACCTCGAATATGGTGAGAAACACTGAAAAATTCAAAAAATGAGAAAATCACACAGTAGGACCTGAAATATGGAGAGAAACCGTGAAACAGTCGAAATATAAGAAAATCAAACTTGAAGTACCTGCAATATGGTGAGAAACCCTGAAAAAGTTGAAAAATGAAAAAATCACACTGTAGGATTTGGAATATGATGAGAAACCATGAAAAAGTCAAAAATGAGAAAAATATACTGTAGGAGTTGGAATGTGGTGAGAAAACCTGAAAAAGTCGAAGAATAAGAAAATCACACAAGTAGGACCTCCAATATGGTGAGAAACCCTGAAAAAGTCGAAAAATGAGACAATTACAGACTAGGACATGGAATATGGTAAGAAACACTTTAAAAGTCGGAAAAAGAGAAAATCACACTGTAGGATTTGGAATATGATGAGAAAACCTGAAAAAGTCAAAAAATGAGAAAATCACACTGTAGTACCTGGAATATTGTGAGAAAACACTGAAAAAGCCTAAAAATGAGAAAATCACACAGTAGGACTTGGAATATGGTGAGAAATCCTGAAACAGTCGAAAAATAAGAAAATCAAACTTTTAGTACCTGCAATATGGTGAGAAAACCTGAAAAAGTTGAAAAATGAGAAAATCATACTGTAGGACCTGCAATAGGTGAGAAATTCCTAAAAAGTCAAAAAATGAGAAAATCACACTGTAGGACTTGGAATATGATGAGAAAACCTGAAAAAATCTAAAAATGAGAAAATCACACTGTAGGAGCTGGAATATGGTGAGAAACCCTGAAAAGTCAAAAAAAGAGAAAAATCACACTGTAGGACCTGGAATATGGTGAGAAACCCTGAAAAAGTCAAAAAATGAGAAAAATCACACTGTAGTACCTGGAATATGGTGAGAAACACTGAAAAAGTCGAAAAATGAGAAAATCACACTGTAGGACTTCGAATATGATGAGAAACCGTGAAAAAGTAAAAAAAATGAGAAAAATACACTGTAGGAGCTGGAATATGGAGAGAAACCCTGAAAAGGTTAAAAAATTAGAAAATCACAATTGTAGGAC
>NW_028227671.1:0-94753 GCF_978045245.1 Mus caroli | reverse complement strand
ACAGTGTAGTACATTGTATATGGAAGTGAGTTGCACGTGAAAAAAACTTAGAATTTACTGAAAAACCCGCATTAGACGAAATGCACAGTGTAGTACATTGTATATGAGTGAGTTGCACTGAAAAACTTAGAATTTACTGAAAAACCCGCATTAGACGAAATGCACAGTGTAGTACATTGTATATGAGTGAGTTGCACTGAAAAACTTAGAATTTACTGAAAAACCCGCATTAGACGAAATGCACAGTGTAGTACATTGTATATGAGTGAGTTGCACTGAAAACTTAGAATTTACTGAAAAACCCGCATTAGACGAAATGCACAGTGTAGTACATTGAATATGAGTGCGTTGCACTGAAAACGTAGAATTTACTGAAAAACCCGCATTAGACGAAAAATGCACAGTGTAGTACATAGTATATGAGTGAGTTGCACTGAAAAACTTAGAATTTACTCAAAAACCCGCATTAGACGAAATGCACAGTGTAGTACATTGTATATGAGTGAGTTGCACTGAAAAACTTAGAATTTACTGAAAAACCCGCATTAGACGAAATGCACAGTGTAGTACATTGTATATGAGTGAGTTGCACTGAAAAACTTAGAATTTACTGAAAAACCCGCATTAGACGAAATGTACAGTGTAGTACATAGTATATGAGTGAGTTGCACTGAAAAACTTAGAATTTACTGAAAAACCCGCATTAGACGAAATGCACAGTGTAGTACATAGTATATGAGTGAGTTGCACTGAAAAACTTAGAATTTACTGAAAAAACCCGCATTAGACGAAATACACAGTGTAGTACATTGTATATGAGTGAGTTGCACTGAAAAACTTAGAATTTACTGAAAAACCCGCATTAGACGAAATGCACAGTGTAGTACATTGTATATGAGTGAGTTGCACTGAAAAACTTAGAATTTACTGAAAACCCGCATTAGACGAAATGCACAGTGTAGTACATAGTATATGAGTGAGTTGCACTGAAAAACTTAGAATTTACTGAAAAACCCGCATTAGACGAATGCACAGTGTAGTACATAGTATATGAGTGAGTTGCACTGAAAAACTTAGAATTTACTGAAAAACCCGCATTAGACCAAATGCACAGTGTAGTAACATTGTATATGAGTGAGTTGCACTGAAAAATTTAGAATTTACTGAAAAACCCGCATTAGACGAAATACACAGTGTAGTATATTGTATATGAGTGAGTTGCACTGAAAAACTTAGAATTTACTGAAAAACCCGCATTAGACGAAATGCACAGTGTAGTACATTGTATATGAGTGAGTTGCACTGAAAAACTTAGAATTTACTGAAAAACCCCGCATTAGACGAAATGCACAGTGTAGTACATTGTATACTGAGTGAGTTGCACTGAAAAACTTAGAATTTACTGAAAACCCGCATTAGACGAAATGCACAGTGTAGTACATTGTATATGAGTGAGTTGCACTGAAAACTTAGAATTTACTGAAAAACCCCGCAATAGACGAAATGTACAGTGTAGTACATAGTATATGAGTGAGTTGCACTGAAAAACTTAGAATTTACTTAAAAAACCCCGCATTAGACGAAATGCACAGTGTAGTACATTGTATATGAGTGAGTTGCACTGAAAAACTTAGAATTTACTGAACAAAACCCGTATTAGACGAAATGCACAGTGTAGTACATTTTATATGAGTGAGTTGCACTGAGAAACTTAGAATTTACTGAAAAAACCCGCATTAGACGAAATGCACAGTGTAGTACATTGTATATGAGTGAGTTGCACTGAAAAACTTAGAATTTACTGAAAAACCCGCATTAGACGAAATGTACAGTGTAGTACATTGTATATGAGTGAGTTGCACTGAAAAACTTAGAATTTACTGAAAAACCCGCATTAGACGAAATGCACAGTGTAGTACATAGTATATGAGTGAGTTGCACTGAAAAACTTAGAATTTACTGAAAAACCCGCATTAGACGAAATGCACAGTGTAGTACATTGTATATGAGTGAGTTGCACTGAAAAACTTAGAATTTACTGAAAAACCCGCATTAGACGAAATGCACAGTGTAGTACATTGTATATGAGTGAGTTGCACTGAAAAACTTAGAATTTACTGAAAAACCCGTATTAGACGAAATGCACAGTGTAGTACATTGTATATGAGTGAGTTGCACTGAAAAACTTAGAATTTACTGAAAAACCCGCATTAGACGAAATGCACAGTGTAGTACATTGTATATGAGTGAGTTGCACTGAAAAACTTAGAATTTACTAAAAACCCGCATTAGAATAAATGCACAGTGTAGTACATTGTATATGAGTGAGTTGCACTGAAAAACTTAGAATTTACTGAAAAACCCGCATTAGACGAAATGCACAGTGTAGTACATTGTATATGAGTGAGTTGCACTGAAAAACTTAGAATTTACTGAAAAACCCGCAATAGACGAAATGTACAGTGTAGTACATAGTATATGAGTGAGTTGCACTGAAAAACTTAGAATTTACTTAAAAAACCCGCATTAGACGAAATGCACAGTGTAGTACATTGTATATGAGTGAGTTGCACTGAAAAACTTAGAATTTACTGAAAAACCCGCATTAGACGAAATGCACAGTGTAGTACATTGTATATGTGTGAGTTGCACTGAAAAACTTAGAATTTACTGAAAAACCCGCATTAGACGAAATGCACAGTGTAGTACATTGTATATGAGTGAGTTGCACTGAAAAACTTAGAATTTACTGAAAAACCCCGCATTAGACGAAATGCACAGTGTAGTACATTGTATATGAGTGAGTTGCACTGAAAAACTTAGAATTTACTGAAAAACCCGCATTAGACGAAATGCACAGTGTAGTACATTGTATATGAGTGAGTTGCACTGAGAAACTTAGAATTTACTGAAAAACCCGCATTAGACGAAATGCACAGTGTAGTACATTGTATATGAGTGAGTTGCACTGAAAAACTTAGAATTTACTGAAAAACCCGCATTAGACGAAATGTACAGTGTAGTACATTGTATATGAGTGAGTTGCACTGAAAAACTTAGAATTTACTGAAAAACCCGCATTAGACGAAATGCACAGTGTAGTACATAGTATATGAGTGAGTTGCACTGAAAAACTTAGAATTTACTGAAAAACCCCGCATTAGACGAAATGCACAGTGTAGTACATTGTATATGAGTGAGTTGCACTGAAAAACTTAGAATTTACTGAAAAACCCGTATTAGACGAAATGCACAGTGTAGTACATTGTATATGAGTGAGTTGCACTGAAAAACTTAGAATTTACTGAAAAACCCGCATTAGACGAAATGCACAGTGTAGTACATTGTATATGAGTGAGTTGCACCTGAAAAACTTAGAATTTACTGAAAAACCCGCATTAGACGAAATGCACAGTGTAGTACATTGTATATGAGTGAGTTGCACTGAAAAACTTAGAATTTACTGAAAAACCCGCATTAGACGAAATGCACAGTGTAGTACATTGTATATGAGTGAGTTGCACTTAAAAACTTAGAATTTACTGAAAAACCCGCATTAGTCGAAATGCACAGTGTAGTACATTGTATATGAGTGAGTTGCACTGAAAAACTTAGAATTTACTGAAAAACCCGCATTAGACGAAATGCACAGTGTAGTACATTGAATATGAGTGCGTTGCCCTGAAAAACTTAGAATTTACTGAAAAACCCGCATTAGACGAAATGCACAGTGTAGTACATAGTATATGAGTGAGTTGCACTGAAAAACTTAGAATTTACTGAAAAACCCGCATTAGACGAAATGCACAGTGTAGTACATTGTATATGAGTGAGTTGCACTGAAAAACTTAGAATTTACTGAAAAACCCGCATTAGACGAAATGCACAGTGTAGTACATTGTATATGAGTGAGTTGCACTGAAAAATTTAGAATTTACTGAAAAACCCGCATTAGACGAAATGCACAGTGTAGTACATTGTATATGAGTGAGTTGCACTGAAAAACTTAGAATTTACTGAAAAACCCGCATTAGACGAAATGTACAGTGTAG
Source organism: Mus caroli (assembly GCF_978045245.1). Classification (NCBI taxonomy): domain Eukaryota; kingdom Metazoa; phylum Chordata; class Mammalia; order Rodentia; family Muridae; genus Mus; species Mus caroli. The sequence continues at coordinate 90,701 of NW_028227671.1, read as the reverse complement.
TACATAGTATATGAGTGAGTTGCACTGAAAAACTTAGAATTTACTGAAAAATCCGCATTAGACGAAATGCACAGTGTAGTACATTGTATATGAGTGAGTTGCACTGAAAAACTTAGAATTTACTGAAAAACCCGTATTAGACGAAATGCACAGTGTAGTACATTGTATATGAGTGAGTTGCACTGAGAAACTTAGAATTACTGAAAAACCCGCATTAGACGAAATGCACAGTGTAGTACATTGTATATGAGTGAGTTGCACTGAAAAACTTAGAATTTACTGAAAAACCCGCATTAGACGAAATGTACAGTGTAGTACATTGTATATGAGTGAGTTGCACTGAAAAACTTAGAATTTACTGAAAAACCCGCATTAGACGAAATGCACAGTGTAGTACATAGTATATGAGTGAGTTGCACTGAAAAACTTAGAATTTACTGAAAAACCCGCATTAGACGAAATGCACAGTGTAGTACATTGTATATGAGTGAGTTGCACTGAAAAACTTAGAATTTACTGAAAAACCCGCATTAGACGAAATGCACAGTGTAGTACATTGTATATGAGTGAGTTGCACTGAAAAACTTAGAATTTACTGAAAAACCCGTATTAGACGAAATGCACAGTGTAGTACATTGTATATGAGTGAGTTGCACTGAAAACTTAGAATTTACTGAAAAACCCGCATTAGACGAAATGCACAGTGTAGTACATTGTATATGAGTGAGTTGCACTGAGAAACTTAGAATTTACTGAAAAACCACGCATTAGACGAAATGCACAGTGTAGTACATTGTATATGAGTGAGTTGCACTGAAAAACTTAGAATTTACTGAAAAACCCGCATTAGACGAAATGTACAGTGTAGTACATTGTATATGAGTGAGTTGCACTGAAAAACTTAGAATTTACTGAAAAACCCGCATTAGACGAAATGCACAGTGTAGTACATAGTATATGAGTGAGTTGCACTGAAAAACTTAGAATTTACTAAAAACCCGCATTAGACGAAATGCACAGTGTAGTACATTGTATATGAGTGAGTTGCACTGAAAAACTTAGAATTTACTGAAAAACCGTATTAGACGAAATGCACAGTGTAGTACATTGTATATGAGTGAGTTGCACTGAAAAACTTAGAATTTACTGAAAAACCCGCATTAGACGAAATGCACAGTGTAGTACATTGAATATGAGTGCGTTGCCCTGAAAAACTTAGAATTTACTGAAAAACCCGCATTAGACGAAATGCACAGTGTAGTACATAGTATATGAGTGAGTTGCCACTGAAAAACTTAGAATTTACTGAAAAACCCGCATTAGACGAAATGCACAGTGTAGTACATTGTATATGAGTGAGTTGCACTGAAAAACTTAGAATTTACTGAAAAACCCGTATTAGACGAAATGCACAGTGTAGTACATTGTATATGAGTGAGTTGCACTGAAAAACTTAGAATTTACTGAAAAACCCGCATTAGACGAAATGCACAGTGTAGTACATTGAATATGAGTGCGTTGCCCTGAAAAACTTAGAATTTACTGAAAAACCCGCATTAGACGAAATGCACAGTGTAGTACATAGTATATGAGTGAGTTGCACTGAAAAACTTAGAATTTACTGAAAAACCCCGCATTAGACGAAATGCACAGTGTAGTACATTGTATATGAGTGAGTTGCACTGAAAAACTTAGAATTTACTGAAAAACCCGCATTAGACGAAATGCACAGTGTAGTACATTGTATATGAGTGAGTTGCACTGAAAAATTTAGAATTTACTGAAAAACCCGCATTAGACGAAATGCACAGTGTAGTACATTGTATATGAGTGAGTTGCACTGAAAAACTTAGAATTTACTGAAAAACCCGCATTAGACGAAATGTACAGTGTAGTACATAGTATATGAGTGAGTTGCACTGAAAAACTTAGAATTTACTGAAAAATCCGCATTAGACGAAATGCACAGTGTAGTACATTGTATATGAGTGAGTTGCACTGAAAAACTTAGAATTTACTGAAAACCCGTATTAGACGAAATGCACAGTGTAGTACATTGTATATGAGTGAGTTGCACTGAGAAACTTAGAATTTACTGAAAAACCCGCATTAGACGAAATGCACAGTGTAGTACATTGTATATGAATGAGTTGCACTGAAAAACTTAGAATTTACTGAAAAACCCGCATTAGACGAAATGTACAGTGTAGTACATTGTATATGAGTGAGTTGCACTGAAAAACTTAGAATTTACTGAAAAACCCGCATTAGACGAAATGCACAGTGTAGTACATAGTATATGAGTGAGTTGCACTGAAAAACTTAGAATTTACTGAAAAACCCGCATTAGACGAAATGCACAGTGTAGTACATTGTATATGAAGTGAGTTGCACTGAAAAACTTAGAATTTACTGAAAAACCCGCATTAGACGAAATGCACAGTGTAGTACATTGTATATGAGTGAGTTGCACTGAAAAACGTAGAATTTACTGAAAAACCCGTATTAGACGAAATGCACAGTGTAGTACATTGTATATGAGTGAGTTGCACTGAAAAACTTAGAATTTACTGAAAAACCCTCATTAGACGAAATGCACAGTGTAGTACATTGTATATGAGTGAGTTGCAGTGAAAAACTTAGAATTTACTGAAAAACCCGCATTAGTCGAAATGCACAGTGTAGTACATTGTATATGAGTGAGTTGCACTGAAAAACTTAGAATTTACTGAAAAACCCGCATTAGACGAAATGCACAGTGTAGTACATTGTATATGAATGAGTTGCACTGAAAAACTTAGAATTTACTGAAAAACCCGCATTAGACGAAATGTACAGTGTAGTACATTGTATATGAGTGAGTTGCACTGAAAAACTTAGAATTTACTGAAAAACCCCGCATTAGACGAAATGCACAGTGTAGTACATAGTATATGAGTGAGTTGCACTGAAAAACTTAGAATTTACTGAAAAACCCGCATTAGACGAAATGCACAGTGTAGTACATTGTATATGAGTGAGTTGCACTGAAAAACTTAGAATTTACTGAAAAACCCCGCATTAGACGAAATGCACAGTGTAGTACATTTGTATATGAGTGAGTTGCACTGAAAAACGTAGAATTTACTGAAAAACCCGTATTAGACGAAATGCACAGTGTAGTACATTGTATATGAGTGAGTTGCACTGAAAAACTTAGAATTTACTGAAAAACCCTCATTAGACGAAATGCACAGTGTAGTACATTGTATATGAGTGAGTTGCACTGAAAAACTTAGAATTTACTGAAAAACCCGCATTAGACGAAATGCACAGTGTAGTACATTGTATATGAGTGAGTTGCACTGAAAAACTTAGGATTTACTGAAAAAACCCGCATTAGACGAAATGCACAGTGTAGTACATTGTATATGAGTGAGTTGCAGTGAAAAACTTAGAATTTACTGAAAAACCCGCATTAGTCGAAATGCACAGTGTAGTACATTGTATATGAGTGAGTTGCACTGAAAAACTTAGAATTTACTGAAAAACCCCGCAGTAGACGAAATGCACAGTGTAGTACATTGTATATGAGTGAGTTGCAGTGAAAAACTTAGAATTTACTGAAAAACCCGCATTAGACGAAATGCACAGTGTAGTACATTGTATATGAGTGAGTTGCACTGAAAAAACTTAGAATTTACTGAAAAACCCGCATTAGACGAAATGCACAGTGTAGTACATTGTATATGAGTGAGTTGCACTGAAAAACTTAGAATTTACTGAAAAACCCGCATTAGACGAAATGCACAGTGTAGTACATTGTATATGAGTGAGTTGCACTGAAAAACTTAGAATTTACTGAAAACCCGCATTAGACGAAATGCACAGTGTAGTACATTGAATATGAGTGCGTTGCACTGAAAAACTTAGAATTTACTGAAAACCCGCATTAGACGAAATGCACAGTGTAGTACATAGTATACTGAAGTGAGTTGCACTGAAAAACTTAGAATTTACTGAAAAACCCGCATTAGACGAAATGCACAGTGTAGTACATTGTATATGAGTGAGTTGCACTGAAAAACTTAGAATTTACTGAAAAAACCCGCATTAGACGAAATGCACAGTGTAGTACATTGTATATGAGTGAGTTGCACTGAAAAACTTAGAATTTACTGAAAAAACCCGCATTAGACGAAATGCACAGTGTAGTACATTGTATATGAGTGAGTTGCACTGAAAAACTTAGAATTTACTGAAAAACCCGCATTAGACGAAATGCACAGTGTAGTACAATTGTATATGAGTGAGTTGCACTGAAAAACTTAGAATTTACTGAAAAACCCGCATTAGACGAAATGCACAGTGTAGTACATTGTATATGAGTGAGTTGCACTGAAAAACTTAGAATTTACTGAAAAACCCGCATTAGACGAACAAATGTACAGTGTAGTACATACTATATGAGTGAGTTGCACTGAAAAACTTAGAATTTACTGAAAAACCCGCAATTAGACGAAATGCACAGTGTAGTACATTGTATATGAGTGAGTTGCACTGAAAAATTTAGAATTTACTGAAAAACCCGCATTAGACGAAATCCACAGTGTAGTACATTGTATATGAGTGAGTTGCACTGAAAAACTTAGAATTTACTGAAAAACCCGAATTAGACGAAATGCACAGTGTAGTACATTGTATATGAGTGAGTTGCACTGAAAAACTTAGAATTTACTGAAAAACCCGCAATAGACGAAATGTACAGTGTAGTACATAGTATATGAGTGAGTTGCACTGAAAAACTTAGAATTTACTTAAAAAACCCGCATTAGACGAAATGCACAGTGTAGTACATTGTATATGAGTGAGTTGCACTGAAAAACTTAGAATTTACTGAAAAACCCCGTCATTAGACGAAATGCACAGTGTAGTACATTGTATATGAGTGAGTTGCACTGAGAAACTTAGAATTTACTGAAAACCCGCATTAGACGAAATGCACAGTGTAGTACATTGTATATGAGTGAGTTGCACTGAAAAACTTAGAATTTACTGAAAAACCCGCATTAGACGAAATGTACAGTGTAGTACATTGTATATGAGTGAGTTGCACTGAAAAACTTAGAATTTACTGAAAAACCCGCATTAGACAAAATGCACAGTGTAGTACATAGTATATGAGTGAGTTGCACTGAAAAACTTAGAATTTACTGAAAAACCCGCATTAGACGAAATGCACAGTGTAGTACATTGTATATGAGTGAGTTGCACTGAAAAACTTAGAATTTACTGAAAAAACCCGCATTAGACGAAATGCACAGTGTAGTACATTGTATATGAGTGAGTTGCACTGAAAAACTTAGAATTTACTGAAAAACCCGCTATTAGACGAAATGCACAGTGTAGTACATTGTATATGAGTGAGTTGCACTGAAAAACTTAGAATTTACTGAAAAACCCGCATTAGACGAAATGCACAGTGTAGTACATTGTATATGAGTGAGTTGCACTGAAAAACTTAGAATTTACTGAAAAACCCGCATTAGACGAAATGCACAGTGTAGTACATTGTATATGAGTGAGTTGCACTGAAAAACTTAGAATTTACTGAAAAACCGCATTAGACGAAATGCACAGTGTAGTACATAGTATATGAGTGAGTTGCACTGAAAAACTTAGAATTTACTGAAAAACCCGCATTAGACGAAATGCACAGTGTAGTACATAGTATATGAGTGAGTTGCACTGAAAAACTTAGAATTTACTGAAAAACCCGCATTAGACGAAATGCACAGTGTAGTACATTGTATATGAGTGAGTTGCACTGAAAAACTTAGAATTTACTGAAAAACCCGCATTAGACGAAATGCACAGTGTAGTACATTGTATATGAGTGAGTTGCACTGAAAAACTTAGAATTACTGAAAAACCCTGCATTAGACGAAATGCACAGTGTAGTACATTGTATATGAGTGAGTTGCACTGAAAAACTTAGAATTTACTGAAAAACCCGCATTAGACGAAATGCACAGTGTAGTACATAGTATATGAGTGAGTTGCACTGAAAAAACTTAGAATTTACTGAAAAACCCGCATTAGACGAAATGCACAGTGTAGTAACATAGTATATGAGTGAGTTGCACTGAAAACTTAGAATTTACTGAAAAACCCGCATTAGACGAAATGCACAGTGTAGTACATTGTATATGAGTGAGTTGCACTGAAAAATTAGAATTTACTGAAAAACCCGCATTAGACGAAATCCACAGTGTAGTACATTGTATATGAGTGAGTTGCACTGAAAAATTTAGAATTTACTGAAAAAACCCGCATTAGACGAAATCCACAGTGTAGTACATTGTATATGAGTGAGTTGCACTGAAAAACTTAGAATTTACTGAAAAACCCCGCATTAGACGAAATGCACAGTGTAGTACATTGTATATGAGTGAGTTGCACTGAAAAACTTAGAATTTACTGAAAAACCGCATTAGACGAAATGCACAGTGTAGTACATTGTATATGAGTGAGTTGCACTGAAAAACTTAGAATTTACTGAAAAACCCGCATTAGACGAAATGCACAGTGTAGTACATTGTATATGAGTGAGTTGCACTGAAAAACTTAGAATTTACTGAAAAACCCGTATTAGACGAAATGCACAGTGTAGTACATTGTATATGAGTGAGTTGCACTGAAAAACTTAGAATTTACTTAAAAACCCGCATTAGACGAAATGCACAGTGTAGTACATTGTATATGAGTGAGTTGCACTGAAAACTTAGAATTTACTGAAAAACCCCGCATTAGACGAAATGCACAGTATAGTACATTGTATATGAGTGAGTTGCACTGAAAAACTTAGAATTTACTGAAAAACCCGCATTAGACGAAATGCACAGTGTAGTACATTGTATATGAGTGAGTTGCACTGAAAAACTTAGAATTTACTTAAAAACCCGCATTAGACGAAATGCACAGTGTAGTACATTGTATATGAGTGAGTTGCACTGAAAAACTTAGAATTTACTGAAAAACACGCATTAGACGAAATGCACAGTGTAGTACATTGTATATGAGTGAGTTGCACTGAAAAACTTAGAATTTACTGAAAAACCCGCATTAGACGAAATGCACAGTGTAGTACATTGTATATGAGTGAGTTGCACTGAAAAACTTAGAATTTACTGAAAAAACCCGCATTAGACGAAATGCACAGTGTAGTACATTGTATATGAGTGAGTTGCACTGAAAAACTTAGAATTTACTGAAAAACCCGCATTAGATGAAATGCACAGTGTAGTACATAGTATATGAGTGAGTTGCACTGAAAAACTTAGAATTTACTGAAAACCCGCATTAGACGAAATGCACAGTGTAGTACATTGTATATGAGAGAGTTGCACTGAAAAACTTAGAATTTACCTGAAAAACCCGCATTAGACGAAATGCACAGTGTAGTACATAGTATATGAGTGAGTTGCACTGAAAAACTTAGAATTTACTGAAAAACCCGCATTAGACGAAATGCACAGTGTAGTACATTGTATATGAGTGAGTTGCACTGAAAAACTTAGAATTTACTGAAAAACCCGCATTAGACGAAATGTACAGTGTTGTACAATAGTATATGAGTGAGTTGCACTGAAAAACTTAGAATTTACTGAAAAACCCGCATTAGACGAAATGCACAGTGTAGTACATAGTATATGAGTGAGTTGCACTGAAAAACTTAGAATTTACTGAAAAACCCGCATTAGACGAAATGCACAGTGTAGTACATTGTATATGAGTGAGTTGCAGTGAAAAACTTAGAATTTACTTAAAAACCCGCATTAGTCGAAATGCACAGTGTAGTACATTGTATATGAGTGAGTTGCACTGAAAAACTTAGAATTTACTGAAAAACCCGCATTAGACGAAATGCACAGTGTAGTACATTGTATATGAGTGAGTTGCAGTGAAAAACTTAGAATTTACTGAAAAACCGCATTAGACGAAATGCACAGTGTAGTACATTGTATATGAGTGAGTTGCACTGAAAAACTTAGAATTTACTGAAAAACCCCGCATTAGACGAAATGCACAGTGTAGTACATTGTATATGAGTGAGTTGCACTGAAAAACTTAGAATTTACTGAAAAACCCGCATTAGACGAAATGCACAGTGTAGTACATTGTATATGAGTGAGTTGCACTGAAAAACTTAGAATTTACTGAAAAACCCGCATTAGACGAAATGCACAGGTGTAGTACATTGAATATGAGTGCGTTGCACTGAAAAAACTTAGAATTTACTGAAAAACCCGCATTAGACGAAATGCACAGTGTAGTACATAGTATATGAGTGAGTTGCACTGAAAAACTTAGAATTTACTGAAAAACCCGCATTAGACGAAATGCACAGTGTAGTACATTGTATATGAGTGAGTTGCACTGAAAAACTTAGAATTTACTGAAAAACCCGCATAGACGAAATGCACAGTGTAGTACATTGTATATGAGTGAGTTGCACTGAAAAACTTAGAATTTACTGAAAAACCCGCATTAGACGAAATGCACAGTGTAGTACATTGTATATGAATGAGTTGCACTGAAAAACTTAGAATTTACTGAAAAACCCGCATTAGACGAAATGCACAGTGTAGTACATTGTATATGAGTGAGTTGCACTGAAAAACTTAGAATTTACTGAAAAACCCGCATTAGACGAAATGCACAGTGTAGTACATTGTATATGAGTGAGTTGCACTGAAAACTTAGAATTTACTGAAAAACCCGCATTAGACGAAATGTACAGTGTAGTACATACTATATGAGTGAGTTGCACTGAAAAACTTAGAATTTACTGAAAAACCCGGCATTAGACGAAATGCACAGTGTAGTACATTGTATATGAGTGAGTTGCACTGAAAAATTTAGAATTTACTGAAAAACCCGCATTAGACGAAATCCACAGTGTAGTACATTGTATATGAGTGAGTTGCACTGAAAACCTTAGAATTTACTGAAAAACCCGCATTAAAATAATGCACAGTGTAGTACATTGTATATGAGTGAGTTGCACTGAAAAACTTAGAATTTACTGAAAAACCCGCATTAGACGAAATGCACAGTGTAGTACATTGTATATGAGTGAGTTGCACTGAAAAACTTAGAATTTACTGAAAAACCCGCAATAGACGAAATGTACAGTGTAGTACATAGTATATGAGTGAGTTGCACTGAAAAACTTAGAATTTACTTAAAAAACCCGCATTAGACGAAATGCACAGTGTAGTACATTGTATATGAGTGAGTTGCACTGAAAAACTTAGAATTTACTGAAAAACCCGTATTAGACGAAATGCACAGTGTAGTACATTGTATATGAGTGAGTTGCACTGAGAAACTTAGAATTTACTGAAAACCCGCATTAGACGAAATGCACAGTGTAGTACATTGTATATGAGTGAGTTGCACTGAAAAATTTAGAATTTACTGAAAAACCCGCATTAGACGAAATGTACAGTGTAGTATATTGTATATGAGTGAGTTGCACTGAAAAACTTAGAATTTACTGAAAAACCCGCATTAGACGAAATGCACAGTGTAGTACATAGTATATGAGTGAGTTGCACTGAAAAACTTAGAATTTACTGAAAAACCCGCATTAGACGAAATGCACAGTGTAGTACATTGTATATGAGTGAGTTGCACTGAAAAACTTAGAATTTACTGAAAAACCCGCATTAGACGAAATGCACAGTGTAGTACATTGTATATGAGTGAGTTGCACTGAAAAACTTAGAATTTACTGAAAAACCCGTATTAGACGAAATGCACAGTGTAGTACATTGTATATGAGTGAGTTGCACTGAAAAACTTAGAATTTACTGAAAAACCCGCATTAGACGAAATGCACAGTGTAGTACATTGTATATGAGTGAGTTGCACTGAAAAACTTAGAATTTACTGAAAAACCCGCATTAGACGAAATGCACAGTGTAGTACATTGTATATGAGTGAGTTGCACTGAAAAACTTAGAATTTACTGAAAAACCCGCATTAGACGAAATGCACAGTGTAGTACATTGTATATGAGTGAGTTGCACTGATAAACTTAGAATTTACTGAAAAACCCGCATTAGTCGAAATGCACAGTGTAGTACATTGTATATGAGTGAGTTGCACTGAAAAACTTAGAATTTACTGAAAAACCCGCATTAGACGAAATGCACAGTGTAGTACATTGTATATGAGCATATACAATGTACTACACTGTGCATTTCGTCCTAATGCGGGGTTTTTCAGTAAATTCTAAGTTTTTCAGTGCAACTCACTCATATACAATGTACTACACTGTGCATTTCGACTAATGCGGGGTTTTTCAGTAAATTCTAAGTTTATCAGTGCAACTCACTCATATACAATGTACTACACTGTGCATTTCGTCTAATGCGGGTTTTTCAGTAAATTCTAAGTTTTTCAGTGCAACTCACTCATATACAATGTACTACACTGTGCATTTCGTCTAATGCGGGTTTTTCAGTAAATTCTAAGTTTTTCAGTGCAACTCACTCATATACAATGTACTACACTGTGCATTTCGTCTAATGCGGGTTTTTCAGTAAATTCTAAGTTTTTCAGTGCAACTCACTCATATACAATGTACTACACTGTGCATTTCGTCTAATACGGGTTTTTCAGTAAATTCTAAGTTTTTCAGTGCAACTCACTCATATACAATGTACTACACTGTGCATTTCGTCTAATGCGGGTTTTTCAGTAAATTCTAAGTTTTTCAGTGCAACTCACTCATATACAATGTACTACACTGTGCATTTCGTCTAATGCGGCGTTTTTCAGTAAATTCTAAGTTTTTCAGTGCAACTCACTAACTATACTATGTATACACATGTGCATTTCGTCTAATGCGGGTTTTTCAGTAAATTCTAAGTTTTTCAGTGCAACTCACTCATATACAATATACTACACTGTACATTTCGTCTAATGCGGGTTTTTCAGTAAATTCTAAATTTTTCAGTGCAACTCACTACATATACAATGTACTACACTGTGCATTTCGTCTAATGCGGGTTTTTCAGTAAATTCTAAGTTTCTCAGTGCAACTCACTCATATACAATGTACTACACTGTGCATTTCGTCTAATACGGGTTTTTCAGTAAATTCTAAGTTTTTCAGTGCAACTCACTCATATACAATGTACTACACTGTGCATTTCGTCTAATGCGGGTTTTTTAAGTAAATTCTAAGTTTTTCAGTGCAACTCACTCATATACTATGTACTACACTGTACATTTCGTCTATTGCGGGTTTTTCAGTAAATTCTAAGTTTTTCAGTGCAACTCATCACATATACAATGTACTACACTGTGCATTTCGTCTAATGCGGGTTTTTCAGTAAATTCTAAGTTTTCAGTGCAACTCACTCATATACAATGTACTACACTGTGCATTTATTTTAATGCGGGTTTTTCAGTAAATTCTAAGTTTTTCAGTGCAACTCACTCATATACAATGTACTACACTGTGGATTTCGTCTAATGCGGGTTTTTCAGTAAATTCTAAATTTTTCAGTGCAACTCACTCATATACAATGTACTACACTGTGCATTTCGTCTAATGCGGGTTTTTTCAGTAAATTCTAAGTTTTTCAGTGCAACTCACTCATATAGTATGTACTACACTGTACATTTCGTCTAATGCGGGTTTTTCAGTAAATTCTAAGTTTTTCAGTGCAACTCACTCATATACAATGTACTACACTGTGCATTTCGTCTAATGCGGGTTTTTCAGTAAATTCTAAGTTTTTCAGTGCAACTCACTCATATACAATGTACTACACTGTGCATTTCGTCTAATGCGGGTTTTTCAGTAAATTCTAAGTTTTTCAGTGCAACTCATTCATATACAATGTACTACACTGTGCATTTCGTCTAATGCGGGGTTTTTCAGTAAATTCTAAGTTTTTCAGTGCAACTCACTCATATACAATGTACTACACTGTGCATTTCGTCTAATGCGGGTTTTTCAGTAAATTCTAAGTTTTTCAGTGCAACTCACTCATATACAATGTACTACACTGTGCATTTCGTCTAATGCGGGTTTTTCAGTAAATTCTAAGTTTTTCAGTGCAACTCACTCATATACTATGTACTACACTGTGCATTTCGTCTAATGCGGGTTTTTCAGTAAATTCTAAGTTTTTCAGTGCAACGCACTCATATTCAATGTACTACACTGTGCATTTCGTCTAATGCGGGTTTTTCAGTAAATTCTAAGTTTTTCAGTGCAACTCACTCATATACAATGTACTACACTGTGCATTTCGTCTAATGCGGGTTTTTCAGTAAATTCTAAGTTTTTCAGTGCAACTCACTCATATACAATGTACTACACTGTGCATTTCGTCTAATGCGGGTTTTTCAGTAAATTCTAAGTTTTTCAGTGCAACTCACTCATATACAATGTACTACACTGTGCATTTCGTCTAATGCGGGTTTTTCAGTAAATTCTAAGTTTTTCACTGCAACTCACTCATATACAATGTACTACACTGTGCATTTCGTCTAATGCGGGTTTTTCAGTAAATTCTAAGTTTTTCAGTGCAACTCACTCATATACAATGTACTACACTGTGCATTTCGACTAATGCGGGGTTTTTAAGTAAATTCTAAGTTTTTCACTGCAACTCACTCATATACAATGTACTACACTGTGCATTTCGTCTAATGCGGGTTTTTCAGTAAATTCTAAGTTTTTCAGTGCAACTCACTCATATACTATGTACTACACTGTGCATTTCGTCTAATGCGGGTTTTTCAGTAAATTCTAAGTTTTTCAGTGCAACTCACTCATATACTATGTACAACACTGTACATTTCGTCTAATGCGGGTTTTTCAGTAAATTCTAAGTTTTTCAGTGCAACTCACTCATATACAATGTACTACACTGTGCATTTCGTCTAATGCGGGTTTTTCAGTAAATTCTAAGTTTTTCAGTGCAACTCACTCATATACTATGTACTACACTGTGCATTTCGTCTAATGCGGGTTTTTCAGTAAATTCTAAGTTTTTCAGTGCAACTCTCTCATATACAATGTACTACACTGTGCATTTCGTCTAATGCGGGTTTTTCAGTAAATTCTAAGTTTTTCAGTGCAACTCACTCATATACTATGTACTACACTGTGCATTTCATCTAATGCGGGGTTTTTCAGTAAATTCTAAGTTTTTCAGTGCAACTCACTCATATACAATGTACTACACTGTGCATTTCGTCTAATGCGGGTTTTTCAGTAAATTCTAAGTTTTTCAGTGCAACTCACTCATATACAATGTACTACACTGTGCATTTCGTCTAATGCGGGTTTTTCAGTAAATTCTAAGTTTTTCAGTGCAACTCACTCATATACAATGTACTACACTGTGCATTTCGTCTAATGCGTGTTTTTCAGTAAATTCTAAGTTTTTCAGTGCAACTCACTCATATACAATGTACTACACTGTGCATTTCGTCTAATGCGGGTTTTTAAGTAAATTCTAAGTTTTTCAGTGCAACTCACTCATATACAATGTACTACACTGTGCATTTCGTCTAATGCGGGTTTTTCAGTAAATTCTAAGTTTTTCAGTGCAACTCACTCATATACAATGTACTATACTGTGCATTTCGTCTAATGCGGGTTTTTCAGTAAATTCTAAGTTTTTCAGTGCAACTCACTCATATACAATGTACTAACACTGTGCATTTCGTCTAATGCGGGTTTTTAAGTAAATTCTAAGTTTTTCAGTGCAACTCACTCATATACAATGTACTACACTGTGCATTTCGTCTAATACGGGTTTTTCAGTAAATTCTAAGTTTTTCAGTGCAACTCACTCATATACAATGTACTACACTGTGCATTTCGTCTAATGCGGGTTTTTCAGTAAATTCTAAGTTTTTCAGTGCAACTCACTCATATACAATGTACTACACTGTGCATTTCGTCTAATGCGGGTTTTTCAGTAAATTCTAAGTTTTTCAGTGCCAACTCACTCATATACAATGTACTACACTGTGCATTTCGTCTAATGCGGGTTTTTCAGTAAATTCTAAGTTTTTCAGTGCAACTCACTCATATACAATGTACTACACTGTGGATTTCGTTCTAATGCGGGTTTTTCAGTAAATTCTAAATTTTTCAGTGCAACTCACTCATATACAATGTACTACACTGTGATTTCGTCTAATGCGGGTTTTTCAGTAAATTCTAAATTTTTCAGTGCAACTCACTCATATACAATGTACTACACTGTGCATTTCGTCTAATGCGGGTTTTTCAGTAAATTCTAAGTTTTTCAGTGCAACTCACTCATATACTATGTACTACACTGTGCATTTCGTCTAATGCGGGTTTTTCAGTAAATTCTAAGTTTTTCAGTGCAACTCACTCATATACTATGTACTACACTGTGCATTTCGTCTAATGCGGGTTTTTCAGTAAATTCTAAGTTTTCAGTGCAACTCACTCATATACAATGTACTACACTGTGCATTTCGTCTAATGCAGGTTTTTCAGTAAATTCTAAGTTTTTCAGTGCAACTCACTCATATACAATACTACACTGTGCATTTCGTCTAATGCGGGTTTTTCAGTAAATTCTAAGTTTTTCAGTGCAACTCACTCATATACAATGTACTACACTGTGTATTTCGTCTAATGCGGGTTTTTCAGTAAATTCTAAGTTTTTCAGTGCAACTCACTCATATACTATGTACTACACTGTGCATTTCGTCTAATGCGGGTTTTTCAGTAAATTCTAAGTTTTTCAGTGCAACTCACTCATATACTATGTACTACACTGTGCATTTCGTCTAATGCGGGTTTTTCAGTAAATTCTAAGTTTTTCAGTGCAACTCACTCATATAACAATGTACTACACTGTGCATTTCGTCTAATGCGGGTTTTTCAGTAAATTCTAAGTTTTTCAGTGCAACTCACTCATATACAATGTACTACACTGTGCATTTCGTCTAATGCGGGTTTTTCAGTAAATTCTAAGTTTTTCAGTGCAACTCACTCATATACAATGTACTACATACAATGTACTACACTGTGCATTTCGTCTAATACGGGTTTTTTCAGTAAATTCTAAGTTTTTCAGTGCAACTCACTCATATACAATGTACTACACTGTGCATTTCGTCTAATGCGGGTTTTTCAGTAAATTCTAAGTTTTTCAGTGCAACTCACTCATATACAATGTACTACACTGTGCATTTCGTCTAATGCGGGTTTTTCAGTAAATTCTAAGTTTTTCAGTGCAACTCACTCATATACTATGTACTACACTGTGCATTTTGTCTAATGCGGGTTTTTCAGTAAATTCTAAGTTTTTCAGTGCAACTCACTCATATACAATGTACTACACTGTACATTTCGTCTAATGCGGGTTTTTCAGTAAATTCTAAGTTTTTCAGTGCAACTCACTCATATACAATGTACTACACTGTGCATTTCGTCTAATGCGGGTTTTTCAGTAAATTCTAAGTTTCTCAGTGCAACTCACTCATATACAATGTACTACACTGTGCATTTCGTCTAATACGGGTTTTTCAGTAAATTCTAAGTTTTTCAGTGCAACTCACTCATATACAATGTACTACACTGTGCATTTCGTCTAATGCGGGTTTTTTAAGTAAATTCTAAGTTTTTCAGTGCAACTCACTCATATACTATGTACTACACTGTACATTTCGTCTATTGCGGGTTTTTCAGTAAATTCTAAGTTTTTCAGTGCAACTCACTCATATACAATGTACTACACTGTGCATTTCGTCTAATTCGGGTTTTTCAGTAAATTCTAAGTTTTTCAGTGCAACTCACTCATATACAATGTACTACACTGTGGATTTCGTCTAATGCGGGTTTTTCAGTAAATTCTAAATTTTTCAGTGCAACTCACTCATATACAATGTACTACACTGTGCATTTCGTCTAATGCGGGTTTTTCAGTAAATTCTAAGTTTTTCAGTGCAACTCACTCATATAGTATGTACTACACTGTACATTTCGTCTAATGCGGGTTTTTCAGTAAATTCTAAGTTTTTCAGTGCAACTCACTCATATACAATGTACTACACTGTGCATTTCGTCTAATGCGGGTTTTTCAGTAAATTCTAAGTTTTTCAGTGCAACTCACTCATATACAATGTACTACACTGTGCATTTCGTCTAATGCGGGTTTTTCAGTAAATTCTAAGTTTTTCAGTGCAACTCACTCATATACAATGTACTACACTGTGCATTTCGTCTAATGCGGGTTTTTCAGTAAATTCTAAGTTTTTCAGTGCAACTCACTCATATACAATGTACTACACTGTGCATTTCGTCTAATGCGGGTTTTTCAGTAAATTCTAAGTTTTTCAGTGCAACTCACTCATATACAATGTACTACACTGTGCATTTCGTCTAATGCGGGTTTTTCAGTAAATTCTAAGTTTTTCAGTGCAACTCACTCATATACTATGTACTACACTGTGCATTTCGTCTAATGCGGGTTTTTCAGTAAATTCTAAGTTTTTCAGTGCAACGCACTCATATTCAATGTACTACACTGTGCATTTCGTCTAATGCGGGTTTTTCAGTAAATTCTAAGTTTTTCAGTGCAACTCACTCATATACAATGTACTACACTGTGCATTTCGTCTAATGCGGGTTTTTCAGTAAATTCTAAGTTTTTCAGTGCAACTCACTCATATACAATGTACTACACTGTGCATTTCGTCTAATGCGGGTTTTTCAGTAAATTCTAAGTTTTTCAGTGCAACTCACTCATATACAATGTACTACACTGTGCATTTCGTCTAATGCGGGTTTTTCAGTAAATTCTAAGTTTTTCACTGCAACTCACTCATATACAATGTACTACACTGTGCATTTCGTCTAATGCGGGTTTTTCAGTAAATTCTAAGTTTTTCAGTGCAACTCACTCATATACAATGTACTACACTGTGCATTTCGACTAATGCGGGTTTTTCAGTAAATTCTAAGTTTTTCACTGCAACTCACTCATATACAATGTACTACACTGTGCATTTCGTCTAATGCGGGTTTTTCAGTAAATCCTAAGTTTTTCAGTGCAACTCACTCATATACAATGTACTACACTGTGCATTTCGTCTAATGCGGGTTTTTCAGTAAATTCTAAGTTTTTCAGTGCAACTCACTCATATACAATGTACTACACTGTGCATTTCGTCTAATGAGGGTTTTTCAGTAAATTCTAAGTTTTTCAGTGCAACTCACTCATATACAATGTACTACACTGTGCATTTCGTCTAATACGGGTTTTTCAGTAAATTCTACGTTTTTCAGTGCAACTCACTCATATACAATGTACTACACTGTGCATTTCGTCTAATGCGGGTTTTTCAGTAAATTCTAAGTTTTTCAGTGCAACTCACTCATATACAATGTACTACACTGTGCATTTCGTCTAATGCGGGTTTTTCAGTAAATTCTAAGTTTTTCAGTGCAACTCACTCATATACTATGTACTACACTGTGCATTTCGTCTAATGCGGGTTTTTCAGTAAATTCTAAGTTTTTCAGTGCAACTCACTCATATACAATGTACTACACTGTACATTTCGTCTAATGCGGGTTTTTCAGTAAATTCTAAGTTTTTCAGTGCAACTCATTCATATACAATGTACTACACTGTGCATTTCGTCTAATGCGGGTTTTTCAGTAAATTCTAAGTTTTTCAGTGCAACTCACTCATATACAATGTACTACACTGTGCATTTCGACTAATGCGGGTTTTTCAGTAAATTCTAAGTTTTTCACTGCAACTCACTCATATACAATGTACTACACTGTGCATTTCGTCTAATGAGGGTTTTTCAGTAAATTCTAAGTTTTTCAGTGCAACTCACTCATATACAATGTACTACACTGTGCATTTCGTCTAATACGGGTTTTTCAGTAAATTCTACGTTTTTCAGTGCAACTCACTCATATACAATGTACTACACTGTGCATTTCGTCTAATGCGGGTTTTTCAGTAAATTCTAAGTTTTTCAGTGCAACTCACTCATATACAATGTACTACACTGTGCATTTCGTCTAATGCGGGTTTTTCAGTAAATTCTAAGTTTTTCAGTGCAACTCACTCATATACTATGTACTACACTGTGCATTTCGTCTAATGCGGGTTTTTCAGTAAATTCTAAGTTTTTCAGTGCAACTCACTCATATACAATGTACTACACTGTACATTTCGTCTAATGCGGGTTTTTCAGTAAATTCTAAGTTTTTCAGTGCAACTCATTCATATACAATGTACTACACTGTGCATTTCGTCTAATGCGGGTTTTTCAGTAAATTCTAAGTTTCTCAGTGCAACTCACTCATATACAATGTACTACACTGTGCATTTCGTCTAATACGGGTTTTTCAGTAAATTCTAAGTTTTTCAGTGCAACTCACTCATATACAATGTACTACACTGTGCATTTCGTCTAATGCGGATTTTTCAGTAAATTCTAAGTTTTTCAGTGCAACTCACTCATATACTATGTACTACACTGTACATTTCGTCTAATGCGGGTTTTTCAGTAAATTCTAAGTTTTTCAGTGCAACTCACTCATATACAATGTACTACACTGTGCATTTCGTCTAATGCGGGTTTTTCAGTAAATTCTAAGTTTTTCAGTGCAACTCACTCATATACAATGTACTACACTGTGCATTTCGTCTAATGCGGGTTTTTCAGTAAATTCTAAGTTTTTCAGTGCAACTCACTCATATACAATGTACTACACTGTGCATTTCGTCTAATGCGGGTTTTTCAGTAAATTCTAAGTTTTTCAGTGCAACTCACTCATATACTATGTACTACACTGTGCATTTCGTCTAATGCGGGTTTTTCAGTAAATTCTAAGTTTTTCAGGGCAACGCACTCATATTCAATGTACTACACTGTGCATTTCGTCTAATGCGGGTTTTTCAGTAAATTCTAAGTTTTTCAGTGCAACTCACTCATATACAATGTACTACACTGTGCATTTCGTCTAATACGGGTTTTTCAGTAAATTCTAAGTTTTTCAGTGCAACTCACTCATATACAATGTACTACACTGTGCATTTCGTCTAATGCGGGTTTTTCAGTAAATTCTAAGTTTTTCAGTGCAACTCACTCATATACTATGTACTACACTGTGCATTTCGTCTAATGCGGGTTTTTCAGTAAATTCTAAGTTTTTCAGGGCAACGCACTCATATTCAATGTACTACACTGTGCATTTCGTCTAATGCGGGTTTTTCAGTAAATTCTAAGTTTTTCAGTGCAACTCACTCATATACAATGTACTACACTGTGCATTTCGTCTAATACGGGTTTTTCAGTAAATTCTAAGTTTTTCAGTGCAACTCACTCATATACAATGTACTACACTGTGCATTTCGTCTAATGCGGGTTTTTTAGTAAATTCTAAGTTTTTCAGTGCAACTCACTCATATACTATGTACTACACTGTGCATTTCGTCTAATGCGGGTTTTTCAGTAAATTCTAAGTTTTTCAGTGCAACTCACTCATATACAATGTACTACACTGTACATTTCGTCTAATGCGGGTTTTTCAGTAAATTCTAAGTTTTTCAGTGCAACTCACTCATATACAATGTACTACACTGTGCATTTCGTCTAATGCGGGTTTTTCAGTAAATTCTAAGTTTCTCAGTGCAACTCACTCATATACAATGTACTACACTGTGCATTTCGTCTAATGCGGGTTTTTCAGTAAATTCTAAGTTTTTCAGTGCAACTCACTCATATACAATGTACTACACTGTGCATTTCGTCTAATACGGGTTTTTCAGTAAATTCTAAGTTTTTCAGTGCAACTCACTCATATACAATGTACTACACTGTGCATTTCGTCTAATGCGGGTTTTTCAGTAAATTCTAAGTTTTTCAGTGCAACTCACTCATATACAATGTACTACACTGTGCATTTCGTCTAATGCGGGTTTTTCAGTAAATTCTAAGTTTTTCAGTGCAACTCACTCATATACTATGTACTACACTGTGCATTTCGTCTAATGCGGGTTTTTCAGTAAATTCTAAGTTTTTCAGTGCAACTCACTCATATACAATGTACTACACTGTACATTTCGTCTAATGCGGGTTTTTCAGTAAATTCTAAGTTTTTCAGTGCAACTCACTCATATACAATGTACTACACTGTGCATTTCGTCTAATGCGGGTTTTTCAGTAAATTCTAAGTTTCTCAGTGCAACTCACTCATATACAATGTACTACACTGTGCATTTCGTCTAATACGGGTTTTTCAGTAAATTCTAAGTTTTTCAGTGCAACTCACTCATATACAATGTACTACACTGTGCATTTCGTCTAATGCGGATTTTTCAGTAAATTCTAAGTTTTTCAGTGCAACTCACTCATATACTATGTACTACACTGTACATTTCGTCTAATGCGGGTTTTTCAGTAAATTCTAAGTTTTTCAGTGCAACTCACTCATATACAATGTACTACACTGTGCATTTCGTCTAATGCGGGTTTTTCAGTAAATTCTAAATTTTTCAGTGCAACTCACTCATATACAATGTACTACACTGTGCATTTCGTCTAATGCGGGTTTTTCAGTAAATTCTAAGTTTTTCAGTGCAACTCACTCATATACAATGTACTACACTGTGCATTTCGTCTAATGCGGGTTTTTCAGTAAATTCTAAGTTTTTCAGTGCAACTCACTCATATACTATGTACTACACTGTGCATTTCGTCTAATGCGGGTTTTTCAGTAAATTCTAAGTTTTTCAGGGCAACGCACTCATATTCAATGTACTACACTGTGCATTTCGTCTAATACGGGTTTTTCAGTAAATTCTAAGTTTTTCAGTGCAACTCACTCATATACAATGTACTACACTGTGCATTTCGTCTAATGCGGGTTTTTCAGTAAATTCTAAGTTTTTCAGTGCAACTCACTCATATACAATGTACTACACTGTGCATTTCGTCTAATGCGGGTTTTTCAGTAAATTCTAAGTTTTTCAGTGCAACTCACTCATATACAATGTACTACACTGTGCATTTCGTCTAATGCGGGTTTTTCAGTAAATTCTAAGTTTTTCAGTGCAACTCACTCATATACAATGTACTACACTGTGCATTTCGTCTAATGCGGGTTTTTCAGTAAATTCTAAGTTTTTCAGTGCAACTCACTCATATACAATGTACTACACTGTGCATTTCGTCTAATGCGGGTTTTTCAGTAAATTCTAAGTTTTTCAGTGCAACTCACTCATATACAATGTACTACACTGTGCATTTCGTCTAATGCGGGTTTTTCAGTAAATTCTAAGTTTTTCAGTGCAACTCACTCATATACTATGTACTACACTGTGCATTTCGTCTAATGCGGGTTTTTCAGTAAATTCTAAGTTTTTCAGTGCAACTCACTCATATACAATGTACTACACTGTACATTTCGTCTAATGCGGGTTTTTCAGTAAATTCTAAGTTTTTCAGTGCAACTCACTCATATACAATGTACTACACTGTGCATTTCGTCTAATGCGGGTTTTTCAGTAAATTCTAAGTTTCTCAGTGCAACTCACTCATATACAATGTACTACACTGTGCATTTCGTCTAATGCGGGTTTTTCAGTAAATTCTAAGTTTTTCAGTGCAACTCACTCATATACAATGTACTACACTGTGCATTTCGTCTAATGCGGGTTTTTCAGTAAATTCTAAGTTTTTCAGTGCAACTCACTCATATACAATGTACTACACTGTGCATTTCGTCTAATGCGGGTTTTTCAGTAAATTCTAAGTTTTTCAGTGCAACTCACACATATACAATGTACTACACTGTGCATTTCGTCTAATGCGGGTTTTTCAGTAAATTCTAAGTTTTCAGTGCAACTCACTCATATACAATGTACTACACTGTGCATTTCGTCTAATGCGGGTTTTTAAGTAAATTCTAAGTTTTTCAGTGCAACTCACTCATATACAATGTACTACACTGTACATTTCGTCTATTGCGGGTTTTTCAGTAAATTCTAAGTTTTTCAGTGCAACTCACTCATATACAATGTACTACACTGTGCATTTCGTCTAATGCGGGTTTTTCAGTAAATTCTAAGTTTTTCAGTGCAACTCACTCATATACAATGTACTACACTGTGCATTTATTCTAATGCGGGTTTTTAGTAAATTCTAAGTTTTTCAGTGCAACTCACTCATATACAATGTACTACACTGTGCATTTCGTCTATGCGGGTTTTTCAGTAAATTCTAAGTTTTTCAGTGCAACTCACTCATATACAATGTACTACACTGTGCCATTTCGTCTAATACGGGTTTTTCAGTAAATTCTAAGTTTTTCAGTGCAACTCACTCATATACAATGTACTACACTGTGCATTTCGTCTAATGCGGGTTTTTCAGTAAATTCTAAGTTTTTCAGTGCAACTCACTCATATACAATGTACTACACTGTGCATTTCGTCTAATGCGGGTTTTTCAGTAAATTCTAAGTTTTTCAGTGCAACTCACTCATATACTATGTACTACACTGTGCATTTCGTCTAATGCGGGTTTTTCAGTAAATTCTAAGTTTTTCAGTGCAACTCACTCATATACAATGTACTACACTGTACATTTCGTCTAATGCGGGTTTTTCAGTAAATTCTAAGTTTTTCAGTGCAACTCACTCATATACAATGTACTACACTGTGCATTTCGTCTAATGCGGGTTTTTCAGTAAATTCTAAGTTTCTCAGTGCAACTCACTCATATAAAATGTACTACACTGTGCATTTCGTCTAATGCGGGTTTTTCAGTAAATTCTAAGTTTTTCAGTGCAACTCACTCATATACAATGTACTACACTGTGCATTTCGTCTAATGCGGGTTTTTAAGTAAATTCTAAGTTTTTCAGTGCAACTCACTCATATACTATGTACTACACTGTACATTTCGTCTAATGCGGGTTTTTCAGTAAATTCTAAGTTTTTCAGTGCAACTCACTCATATACAATGTACTACACTGTGCATTTCGTCTAATGCGGGTTTTCAGTAAATTCTAAGTTTTTCAGTGCAACTCACTCATATACAATGTACTACACTGTGCATTTCGTCTAATGCGGGTTTTTCAGTAAATTCTAAGTTTTTCAGTGCAACTCACTCATATACAATGTACTACACTGTGCATTTCGTCTAATGCGGGTTTTTCAGTAAATTCTAAGTTTTTCAGTGCAACTCACTCATATACAATATACTACACTGTGTATTTCGTCTAATGCGGGTTTTTTCAGTAAATTCTAAATTTTTCAGTGCAACTCACTCATATACAATGTACTACACTGTGCATTTGTCTAATGCGGGTTTTTCAGTAAATTCTAAGTTTTTCAGTGCAACTCACTCATATACTATGTACTACACTGTGCATTTCGTCTAATGCGGGTTTTTCAGTAAATTCTAAGTTTTTCAGTGCAACTCACTCATATACTATGTACTACACTGTGCATTTCGTCTAATGCGGGTTTTTCAGTAAATTCTAAGTTTTTCAGTGCAACTCACTCATATACAATGTACTACACTGTGCATTTCGTCTAATGCGGGTTTTTCAGTAAATTCTAAGTTTTTCAGTGCAACTCACTCATATACAATGTACTACACTGTGTATTTCGTCTAATGCGGGTTTTTTTCAGTAAATTCTAAGTTTTTCAGTGCAACTCACTCATATACTATGTACTACACTGTGCATTTCGTCTAATGCGGGTTTTTCAGTAAATTCTAAGTTTTTCAGTGCAACTCACTCATATACTATGTACTACACTGTACATTTCGTCTAATGCGGGTTTTTCAGTAAATTCTAAGTTTTTCAGTGCAACTCACTCATATACAATGTACTACACTGTGCATTTCGTCTAATGCGGGTTTTTCAGTAAATTCTAAGTTTTTCAGTGCAACTCACTCATATACAATGTACTACACTGTGCATTTCGTCTAATGCGGGTTTTTGAGTAAATTCTAAGTTTTTCAGTGCAACTCACTCATATACTATGTACTACACTGTGCATTTCGTCTAATGCGGGTTTTTCAGTAAATTCTACGTTTTTTCAGTGCAACGCACTCATATTCAATGTACTACACTGTGCATTTCGTCTAATGCGGGTTTTTCAGTAAATTCTAAGTTTTTCAGTGCAACTCACTCATATACAATGTACTACACTGTGCATTTCGTCTAATGCGGGTTTTCAGTAAATTCTAAGTTTTTCAGTGCAACTCACTCATATACAATGTACTACACTGTGCATTTCGTCTAATGCGGGTTTTCAGTAAATTCTAAGTTTTTCAGTGCAACTCACTCATATACAATGTACTACACTGTGCATTTCGTCTAATGTGGGTTTTTCAGTAAATTCTAAGTTTTTCACTGCAACTCACTCATATACAATGTACTACACTGTGCATTTCGTCTAATGCGGGTTTTTCAGTAAATTCTAAGTTTTTCAGTGCAACTCACTCATATACAATGTACTACACTGTGCATTTCGTCTAATACGGTTTTTTCAGTAAATTCTAAGTTTTTCAGTGCAACTCACTCAATATACAATGTACTACACTGTGCATTTCGTCTAATGCGGGTTTTTCAGTAAATTCTAAGTTTTTCAGTGCAACTCACTCATATACTATGTACTACACTGTGCATTTCGTCTAATGCGGGTTTTTCAGTAAAATTCTAAGTTTTTCAGTGCAAACTCACTCATATACAATGTACTACACTGTACATTTCGTCTAATGCGGGTTTTTCAGTAAATTCTAAGTTTTTCAGTGCAACTCACTCATATACAATGTACTACACTGTGCATTTCGTCTAATGCGGGTTTTTCAGTAAATTCTAAGTTTCTCAGTGCAACTCACTCATATACAATGTACTACACTGTGCATTTCGTCTAATACGGGTTTTTCAGTAAATTCTAAGTTTTTCAGTGCAACTCACTCATATACAATGTACTACACTGTGCATTTCGTCTAATGCGGGTTTTTCAGTAAATTCTAAGTTTTTCAGTGCAACTCACACATATACAATGTACTACACTGTGCATTTCGTCTAATGCGGGTTTTTCAGTAAATTCTAAGTTTTTCAGTGCAACTCACTCATATACAATGTACTACACTGTGCATTTCGTCTAATGCGGGTTTTTTAAGTAAATTCTAAGTTTTTCAGTGCAACTCACTCATATACTATGTACTACACTGTACATTTCGTCTATTGCGGGTTTTTCAGTAAATTCTAAGTTTTTCAGTGCAACTCACTCATATACAATGTACTACACTGTGCATTTCGTCTAATGCGGGTTTTTCAGTAAATTCTAAGTTTTTCAGTGCAACTCACTCATATACAATGTACTACACTGTGCATTTATTCTAATGCGGGTTTTCAGTAAATTCTAAGTTTTTCAGTGCAACTCACTCATATACAATGTACTACACTGTGCATTTCGTCTAATGCGGGTTTTTTCAGTAAATTCTAAGTTTTTCAGTGCAACTCACTCATATACAATGTACTACACTGTGCATTTCGTCTAATACGGGTTTTTCAGTAAATTCTAAGTTTTTCAGTGCAACTCACTCATATACAATGTACTACACTGTGCATTTCGTCTAATGCGGGTTTTTCAGTAAATTCTAAGTTTTTCAGTGCAACTCACTCATATACAATGTACTACACTGTGCATTTCGTCTAATGCGGGTTTTTCAGTAAATTCTAAGTTTTTCAGTGCAACTCACTCATATACTATGTACTACACTGTGCATTTCGTCTAATGCGGGTTTTTCAGTAAATTCTAAGTTTTTCAGTGCAACTCACTCATATACAATGTACTACACTGTACATTTCGTCTAATGCGGGTTTTTCAGTAAATTCTAAGTTTTTCAGTGCAACTCACTCATATACAATGTACTACACTGTGCATTTCGTCTAATGCGGGTTTTTCAGTAAATTCTAAGTTTCTCAGTGCAACTCACTCATATACAATGTACTACACTGTGCATTTCGTCTAATACGGGTTTTTCAGTAAATTCTAAGTTTTTCAGTGCAACTCACTCATTTACAATGTACTACACTGTGCATTTCGTCTAATGCGGGTTTTTTAAGTAAATTCTAAGTTTTTCAGTGCAACTCACTCATATACTATGTACTACACTGTACATTTCGTCTATTGCGGGTTTTTCAGTAAATTCTAAGTTTTTCAGTGCAACTCACTCATATACAATGTACTACACTGTGCATTTCGTCTAATGCGGGTTTTCAGTAAATTCTAAGTTTTTCAGTGCAACTCACTCATATACAATGTACTACACTGTGCATTTCGTCTAATGCGGGTTTTTCAGTAAATTCTAAGTTTTTCAGTGCAACTCACTCATATACAATGTACTACACTGTGCATTTCGTCTAATGCGGGTTTTTCAGTAAATTCTAAGTTTTTCAGTGCAACTCACTCATATACAATATACTACACTGTGTATTTCGTCTAATGCGGGTTTTTTCAGTAAATTCTAAATTTTTCAGTGCAACTCACTCATATACAATGTACTACACTGTGCATTTGGTCTAATGCGGGTTTTTCAGTAAATTCTAAGTTTTTCAGTGCAACTCACACATATACAATGTACTACACTGTGCATTTCGTCTAATGCGGGTTTTTCAGTAAATTCTAAGTTTTTCAGTGCAACTCACTCATATACAATGTACTACACTGTGCATTTCGTCTAATGCGGGTTTTTTAAGTAAATTCTAAGTTTTTCAGTGCAACTCACTCATATACTATGTACTACACTGTGCATTTCGTCTAATGCGGGTTTTTCAGTAAATTCTAAGTTTTTCAGTGCAACTCACTCATATACAATGTACTACACTGTGCATTTCGTCTAATGCGGGTTTTTCAGTAAATTCTAAGTTTTTCAGTGCAACTCACTCATATACAATGTACTACACTGTGCATTTATTCTAATGCGGGTTTTCAGTAAATTCTAAGTTTTTCAGTGCAACTCACTCATATACAATGTACTACACTGTGCATTTCGTCTAATGCGGGTTTTTCAGTAAATTCTAAGTTTTTTCAGTGCAACTCACTCATATACAATGTACTACACTGTGCATTTCGTCTAATACGGGTTTTTCAGTAAATTCTAAGTTTTTCAGTGCAACTCACTCATATACAATGTACTACACTGTGCATTTCGTCTAATGCGGGTTTTTCAGTAATTTCTAAGTTTTTCAGTGCAACTCACTCATATACAATGTACTACACTGAGCATTTCGTCTAATGCGGGTTTTTCAGTAAATTCTAAGTTTTTCAGTGCAACTCACTCATATACTATGTACTACACTGTGCATTTCGTCTAATGCGGGTTTTTCAGTAAATTCTAAGTTTTTCAGTGCAACTCACTCATATACAATGTACTACACTGTACATTTCGTCTAATGCGGGTTTTTCAGTAAATTCTAAGTTTTTCAGTGCAACTCACTCATATACAATGTACTACACTGTGCATTTCGTCTAATGCGGGTTTTTCAGTAAATTCTAAGTTTCTCAGTGCAACTCACTCATATACAATGTACTACACTGTGCATTTCGTCTAATACGGGTTTTTCAGTAAATTCTAAGTTTTTCAGTGCAACTCACTCATATACAATGTACTACACTGTGCATTTCGTCTAATGCGGGTTTTTTAAGTAAATTCTAAGTTTTTCAGTGCAACTCACTCATATACTATGTACTACACTGTACATTTCGTCTATTGCGGGTTTTTCAGTAAATTCTAAGTTTTTTCAGTGCAACTCACTCATATACAATGTACTACACTGTGCATTTCGTCTAATGCGGGTTTTCAGTAAATTCTAAGTTTTTCAGTGCAACTCACTCATATACAATGTACTACACTGTGCATTTCGTCTAATGCGGGTTTTTCAGTAAATTCTAAGTTTTTCAGTGCAACTCACTCATATACAATGTACTACACTGTGCATTTCGTCTAATGCGGGTTTTTCAGTAAATTCTAAGTTTTTCAGTGCAACTCACTCATATACAATATACTACACTGTGTATTTCGTCTAATTGCGGGTTTTTTCAGTAAATTCTAAATTTTTCAGTGCAACTCACTCATATACAATGAACTACACTGTGCATTTGGTCTAATGTGGGTTTTTCAGTAAATTCTAAGTTTTTCAGTGCAACTCACTCATATACTATGTACTACACTGTGCATTTCGTCTAATGCGGGTTTTTCAGTAAATTCTAAGTTTTTCAGTGCAACTCACTCATATACTATGTACTACACTGTGCATTTCGTCTAATGCGGGGTTTTTCAGTAAATTCTAAGTTTTTCAGTGCAACTCACTCATATACAATGTACTACACTGTGCATTTCGTCTAATGCGGGTTTTTCAGTAAATTCTAAGTTTTTCAGTGCAACTCACTCATATACAATGTACTACACTGTGTATTTCGTCTAATGCGGGTTTTTTCAGTAAATTCTAAGTTTTTCAGTGCAACTCACTCATATACTATGTACTACACTGTGCATTTCGTCTAATGCGGGTTTTTCAGTAAATTCTAAGTTTTTCAGTGCAACTCACTCATATACTATGTACTACACTGTACATTTCGTCTAATGCGGGTTTTTCAGTAAATTCTAAGTTTTTCAGTGCAACTCACTCATATACAATGTACTCACACTGTGCATTTCGTCTAATGCGGGTTTTTCAGTAAATTCTAAGTTTTTCAGTGCAACTCACTCATATACAATGTACTACACTGTCCATTTGTCTAATGCGGGTTTTTCAGTAAATTCTAAGTTTTCAGTGCAACTCACTCATATACAATGTACTACACTGTGCATTTCGTCTAATGCGGGTTTTTCAGTAAATTCTAAGTTTTTCAGTGCAACTCACTCATATACAATGTACTACACTGAGCATTTCGTCTAATGCGGGTTTTTCAGTAAATTCTAAGTTTTTCAGTGCAACTCACTCATATACTATGTACTACACTGTGCATTTCGTCTAATGCGGGTTTTTCAGTAAATTCTAAGTTTTTCAGTGCAACTCACTCATATACAATGTACTACACTGTGCATTTCGTCTAATGCGGGTTTTTCAGTAAATTCTAAGTTTTTCAGTGCAACTCACTCATATACAATGTACTACACTGTGTATTTCGTCTAATGCGGGTTTTTTCAGTAAATTCTAAGTTTTTCAGTGCAACTCACTCATATACTATGTACTACACTGTGCATTTCGTCTAATGCGGGTTTTTCAGTAAATTCTAAGTTTTTCAGTGCAACTCACTCATATACTATGTACTACACTGTACATTTCGTCTAATGCGGGTTTTTCAGTAAATTCTAAGTTTTTCAGTGCAACTCACTCATATACAATGTACTACACTGTGCATTTCGTCTAATGCGGGTTTTTCAGTAAATTCTAAGTTTTTCAGTGCAACTCACTCATATACAATGTACTACACTGTCCATTTGTCTAATGCGGGTTTTTCAGTAAATTCTAAGTTTTTCAGTGCAACTCACTCATATACAATGTACTACACTGTGCATTTCGTCTAATGCGGGTTTTCAGTAAATTCTAAGTTTTTCAGTGCAACTCACTCATATACAATGTACTACACTGAGCATTTCGTCTAATGCGGGTTTTTCAGTAAATTCTAAGTTTTTCAGTGCAACTCACTCATATACTATGTACTACACTGTGCATTTCGTCTAATGCGGGTTTTTCAGTAAATTCTAAGTTTTTCAGTGCAACTCACTCATATACAATGTACTACACTGTACATTTCGTCTAATGCGGGTTTTTTCAGTAAATTCTAAGTTTTCAGTGCAACTCACTCATATACAATGTACTACACTGTGCATTTCGTCTAATGCGGGTTTTTCAGTAAATTCTAAGTTTCTCAGTGCAACTCACTCATATACAATGTACTACACTGTGCATTTCGTCTAATACGGGTTTTCAGTAAATTCTAAGTTTTTCAGTGCAACTCACTCATATACAATGTACTACACTGTGCATTTCGTCTAATGCGGGTTTTTTAAGTAAATTCTAAGTTTTTCAGTGCAACTCACTCATATACTATGTACTATACACTGTACATTCGTCTATTGCGGGTTTTTCAGTAAATTCTAAGTTTTTCAGTGCAACTCACTCATATACAATGTACTACACTGTGCATTTCGTCTAATGCGGGTTTTCAGTAAATTCTAAGTTTTTCAGTGCAACTCACTCATTTACAATGTACTACACTGTGCATTTCGTCTAATGCGGGTTTTTCAGTAAATTCTAAGTTTTTCAGTGCAACTCACTCATATACAATGTACTACACTGTGCATTTCGTCTAATGCGGGTTTTTCAGTAAATTCTAAGTTTTTCAGTGCAACTCACTCATATACAATATACTACACTGTGTATTTCGTCTAATGCGGGTTTTTTCAGTAAATTCTAAATTTTTCAGTGCAACTCACTCATATACAATGAACTACACTGTGCATTTGGTCTAATGTGGGTTTTTCAGTAAATTCTAAGTTTTTCAGTGCAACTCACTCATATACTATGTACTACACTGTGCATTTCGTCTAATGCGGGTTTTTCAGTAAATTCTAAGTTTTTCAGTGCAACTCACTCATATACTATGTACTACACTGTGCATTTCGTCTAATGCGGGTTTTTCAGTAAATTCTAAGTTTTTCAGTGCAACTCACTCATATACAATGTACTACACTGTGCATTTCGTCTAATGCGGGTTTTTCAGTAAATTCTAAGTTTTTCAGTGCAACTCACTCATATACAATGTACTACACTGTGTATTTCGTCTAATGCGGGTTTTTTCAGTAAATTCTAAGTTTTTCAGTGCAACTCACTCATATACTATGTACTACACTGTGCATTTCGTCTAATGCGGGTTTTTCAGTAAATTCTAAGTTTTTCAGTGCAACTCACTCATATACTATGTACTACACTGTACATTTCGTCTAATGCGGGTTTTTCAGTAAATTCTAAGTTTTTCAGTGCAACTCACTCATATACAATGTACTACACTGTGCATTTCGTCTAATGCGGGTTTTTCAGTAAATTCTAAGTTTTTCAGTGCAACTCACTCATATACAATGTACTACACTGTCCATTTGTCTAATGCGGGTTTTTCAGTAAATTCTAAGTTTTTCAGTGCAACTCACTCATATACAATGTACTACACTGTGCATTTCGTCTAATGCGGGTTTTTCAGTAAATTCTAAGTTTTTCAGTGCAACTCACTCATATACAATGTACTACACTGTGCATTTCGTCTAATGCGGGTTTTTCAGTAAATTCTAAGTTTTTCAGTGCAACTCACTCATATACAATGTACTACACTGTGCATTTCGTCTAATGCGGGTTTTTCAGTAAATTCTAAGTTTTTCAGTGCAACTCACTCATATACAATGTACTACACTGTGCATTTCGTCTAATGCGGGTTTTTCAGTAAATTCTAAGTTTTTCAGTGCAACTCACTCATATACAATGTACTACACTGTGCATTTCGTCTAATGCGGGTTTTTCAGTAAATTCTAAGTTTTTCAGTGCAACTCACTCATATACAATATACTACACTGTGCATTTCGTCTAATGCGGGTTTTTCAGTAAATTCTAAGTTTTTCAGTGCAACTCACTCATATACAATGTACTACACTGTGCATTTCGTCTAATACGGGTTTTTCAGTAAATTCTAAGTTTTTCAGTGCAACTCACTCATATACAATGTACTACATGTGCATTTCGTCTAATGCGGGTTTTTCAGTAAATTCTACGTTTTTCAGTGCAACTCACTCATATACAATGTACTACACTGTGCATTTCGTCTAATGCGGGTTTTTCAGTAAATTCTAAGTTTTTCAGTGCAACTCACTCATATACTATGTACTACACTGTGCATTTCGTCTAATGCGGGTTTTTCAGTAAATTCTAAGTTTTTCAGTGCAACTCACTCATATACAATGTACTACACTGTACATTTCGTCTAATGCGGGTTTTTCAGTAAATTCTAAGTTTTTCAGTAAAACTCACTCATATACAATGTACTACACTGTGCATTTCGTCTAATGCGGGTTTTTCAGTAAATTCTAAGTTTCTCAGTGCAACTCACTCATATACAATGTACTACACTGTGCATTTCGTCTAATACGGGTTTTTCAGTAAATTCTAAGTTTTTCAGTGCAACTCACTCATATACAATGTACTACACTGTGCATTTCGTCTAATGCGGGTTTTTCAGTAAATTCTAAGTTTTTCAGTGCAACTCACACATATACAATGTACTACACTGTGCATTTCGTCTAATGCGGGTTTTTCAGTAAATTCTAAGTTTTTCAGTGCAACTCACTCATATACAATGTACTACACTGTGCATTTCGTCTAATGCGGGTTTTTCAGTAAATTCTAAGTTTTTCAGTGCAACTCACTCATATACAATGTACTACACTGTGCATTTATTCTAATGCGGGTTTTCAGTAAATTCTAAGTTTTTCAGTGCAACTCACTCATATACAATGTACTACACTGTGCATTTCGTCTAATGCGGGTTTTTCAGTAAATTCTAAGTTTTTCAGTGCAACTCACTCATATACAATGTACTACACTGTGCATTTCGTCTAATACGGGTTTTTCAGTAAATTCTAAGTTTTTCAGTGCAACTCACTCATATACAATGTACTACACTGTGCATTTCGTCTAATGCGGGTTTTTCAGTAAATTCTAAGTTTTTCAGTGCAACTCACTCATATACAATGTACTACACTGTGCATTTCGTCTAATGCGGGTTTTTCAGTAAATTCTAAGTTTTTCAGTGCAACTCACTCATATACTATGTACTACACTGTGCATTTCGTCTAATGCGGGTTTTTCAGTAAATTCTAAGTTTTTCAGTGCAACTCACTCATATACAATGTACTACACTGTACATTTCGTCTAATGCGGGTTTTTCAGTAAATTCTAAGTTTTTCAGTGCAACTCACTCATATACAATGTACTACACTGTGCATTTCGTCTAATGCGGGTTTTTCAGTAAATTCTAAGTTTCTCAGTGCAACTCACTCATATACAATATACTACACTGTGCATTTCGTCTAATACGGGTTTTTCAGTAAATTCTAAGTTTTTCAGTGCAACTCACTCATATACAATGTACTACACTGTGCATTTCGTCTAATGCGGGTTTTTTAAGTAAATTCTAAGTTTTTCAGTGCAACTCACTCATATACTATGTACTACACTGTACATTTCGTCTATTGCGGGTTTTTCAGTAAATTCTAAGTTTTTCAGTGCAACTCACTCATATACAATGTACTACACTGTGCATTTCGTCTAATGCGGGTTTTTCAGTAAATTCTAAGTTTTTCAGTGCAACTCACTCATATACAATGTACTACACTGTGCATTTCGTCTAATGCGGGTTTTTCAGTAAATTCTAAGTTTTTCAGTGCAACTCACTCATATACAATATACTACACTGTGTATTTCGTCTAATGCGGGTTTTTTCAGTAAATTCTAAATTTTTCAGTGCAACTCACTCATATACAATGTACTACACTGTGCATTTGGTCTAATGCGGGTTTTTCAGTAAATTCTAAGTTTTTCAGTGCAACTCACTCATATACTATGTACTACACTGTGCATTTCGTCTAATGCGGGTTTTTCAGTAAATTCTAAGTTTTTCAGTGCAACTCACTCATATACTATGTACTACACTGTGCATTTCGTCTAATGCGGGTTTTTCAGTAAATTCTAAGTTTTTCAGTGCAACTCACTCATATACAATGTACTACACTGTGTATTTCGTCTAATGCGGGTTTTTTCAGTAAATTCTAAGTTTTTCAGTGCAACTCACTCATATACTATGTACTACACTGTGCATTTCGTCTAATGCGGGTTTTTCAGTAAATTCTAAGTTTTTCAGTGCAACTCACTCATATACTATGTACTACACTGTACATTTCGTCTAATGCGGGTTTTTCAGTAAATTCTAAGTTTTTCAGTGCAACTCACTCATATACAATGTACTACACTGTGCATTTCGTCTAATGCGGGTTTTTCAGTAAATTCTAAGTTTTTCAGTGCAACTCACTCATATACAATGTACTACACTGTCCATTTCGTCTAATGCGGGTTTTTCAGTAAATTCTAAGTTTTTCAGTGCAACTCACTCATATACAATGTACTACACTGTGCATTTCGTCTAATGCGGGTTTTTCAGTAAATTCTAAGTTTTTCAGTGCAACTCACTCATATACAATGTACTACACTGTGCATTTCGTCTAATGCGGGTTTTTCAGTAAATTCTAAGTTTTTCAGTGCAACTCACTCATATACAATGTACTACACTGTGCATTTCGTCTAATGCGGGTTTTTCAGTAAATTCTAAGTTTTTCAGTGCAACTCACTCATATACTATGTACTACACTGTGCATTTCGTCTAATGCGGGTTTTTCAGTAAATTCTAAGTTTTTCAGTGCAACGCACTCATATTCAATGTACTACACTGTGCATTTCGTCTAATGCGGGTTTTTCAGTAAATTCTAAGTTTTTCAGTGCAACTCACTCATATACAATGTACTACACTGTGCATTTCGTCTAATGCGGGTTTTTCAGTAAATTCTAAGTTTTTCAGTGCAACTCACTCATATACAATGTACTACACTGTGCATTTCGTCTAATGCGGGTTTTTCAGTAAATTCTAAGTTTTTCAGTGCAACTCACTCATATACAATGTACTACACTGTGCATTTCGTCTAATGCGGGTTTTTCAGTAAATTCTAAGTTTTTCAGTGCAACTCACTCATATACAATGTACTACACTGTGCATTTCGTCTAATGCGGGTTTTTCAGTAAATTCTAAGTTTTTCAGTGCAACTCACTCATATACAATGTACTACACTGTGCATTTCGACTAATGCGGGTTTTTCAGTAAATTCTAAGTTTTTCAGTGCAACTCACTCATATACAATGTACTACACTGTGCATTTCGTCTAATGCGGGTTTTTCAGTAAATTCTAAGTTTTTCAGTGCAACTCACTCATATACAATGTACTACACTGTGCATTTCGTCTAATGCGGGTTTTTCAGTAAATTCTAAGTTTTTCAGTGCAACTCACTCATATACAATATACTACACTGTGCATTTCGTCTAATGCGGGTTTTTCAGTAAATTCTAAGTTTTTCAGTGCAACTCACTCATATACAATGTACTACACTGTACATTTCGTCTAATGCGGGTTTTTCAGTAAATTCTAAGTTTTTCAGTAAAACTCACTCATATACAATGTACTACACTGTGCATTTCGTCTAATGCGGGTTTTTCAGTAAATTCTAAGTTTCTCAGTGCAACTCACTCATATACAATGTACTACACTGTGCATTTCGTCTAATACGGGTTTTTCAGTAAATTCTAAGTTTTTCAGTGCAACTCACTCATATACAATGTACTACACTGTGCATTTCGTCTAATGCGGGTTTTTCAGTAAATTCTAAGTTTTTCAGTGCAACTCACACATATACAATGTACTACACTGTGCATTTCGTCTAATGCGGGTTTTTCAGTAAATTCTAACTTTTTCAGTGCAACTCACTCATATACAATGTACTACACTGTGCATTTCGTCTAATGCGGGTTTTTCAGTAAATTCTAAGTTTTTCAGTGCAACTCACTCATATACAATGTACTACACTGTGCATTTATTCTAATGCGGGTTTTCAGTAAATTCTAAGTTTTTCAGTGCAACTCACTCATATACAATGTACTACACTGTGCATTTCGTCTAATGCGGGTTTTTCAGTAAATTCTAAGTTTTTCAGTGCAACTCACTCATATACAATGTACTACACTGTGCATTTCGTCTAATACGGGTTTTTCAGTAAATTCTAAGTTTTTCAGTGCAACTCACTCATATACAATGTACTACACTGTGCATTTCGTCTAATGCGGGTTTTTCAGTAAATTCTAAGTTTTTCAGTGCAACTCACTCATATACAATGTACTACACTGTGCATTTCGTCTAATGCGGGTTTTTCAGTAAATTCTAAGTTTTTCAGTGCAACTCACTCATATACTATGTACTACACTGTGCATTTCGTCTAATGCGGGTTTTTCAGTAAATTCTAAGTTTTTCAGTGCAACTCACTCATATAC
The DNA here is from genome assembly GCF_978045245.1 of Mus caroli. Lineage (NCBI taxonomy): Eukaryota > Metazoa > Chordata > Mammalia > Rodentia > Muridae > Mus > Mus caroli. Next base: position 54,444 of record NW_028227671.1, on the reverse strand, counting down.
AATGTACTACACTGTACATTTCGTCTAATGCGGGTTTTTCAGTAAATTCTAAGTTTTTCAGTGCAACTCACTCATATACAATGTACTACACTGTGCATTTCGTCTAATGCGGGTTTTTCAGTAAATTCTAAGTTTCTCAGTGCAACTCACTCATATACAATGTACTACACTGTGCATTTCGTCTAATACGGGTTTTTCAGTAAATTCTAAGTTTTTCAGTGCAACTCACTCATATACAATGTACTACACTGTGCATTTCGTCTAATGCGGGTTTTTTAAGTAAATTCTAAGTTTTTCAGTGCAACTCACTCATATACTATGTACTACACTGTACATTTCGTCTATTGCGGGTTTTTCAGTAAATTCTAAGTTTTTCAGTGCAACTCACTCATATACAATGTACTACACTGTGCATTTCGTCTAATGCGGGTTTTTCAGTAAATTCTAAGTTTTTCAGTGCAACTCACTCATATACAATGTACTACACTGTGCATTTCGTCTAATGCGGGTTTTTCAGTAAATTCTAAGTTTTTCAGTGCAACTCACTCATATACAATATACTACACTGTGTATTTCGTCTAATGCGGGTTTTTTCAGTAAATTCTAAATTTTTCAGTGCAACTCACTCATATACAATGTACTACACTGTGCATTTGGTCTAATGCGGGTTTTTCAGTAAATTCTAAGTTTTTCAGTGCAACTCACTCATATACTATGTACTACACTGTGCATTTCCTCTAATGCGGGTTTTTCAGTAAATTCTAAGTTTTTCAGTGCAACTCACTCATATACTATGTACTACACTGTGCATTTCGTCTAATGCGGGTTTTTCAGTAAATTCTAAGTTTTTCAGTGCAACTCACTCATATACAATGTACTACACTGTGTATTTCGTCTAATGCGGGTTTTTTCAGTAAATTCTAAGTTTTTCAGTGCAACTCACTCATATACTATGTACTACACTGTGCATTTCGTCTAATGCGGGTTTTTCAGTAAATTCTAAGTTTTTCAGTGCAACTCACTCATATACTATGTACTACACTGTACATTTCGTCTAATGCGGGTTTTTCAGTAAATTCTAAGTTTTTCAGTGCAACTCACTCATATACAATGTACTACACTGTGCATTTCGTCTAATGCGGGTTTTTCAGTAAATTCTAAGTTTTTCAGTGCAACTCACTCATATACAATGTACTACACTGTCCATTTCGTCTAATGCGGGTTTTTCAGTAAATTCTAAGTTTTTCAGTGCAACTCACTCATATACAATGTACTACACTGTGCATTTCGTCTAATGCGGGTTTTTCAGTAAATTCTAAGTTTTTCAGTGCAACTCACTCATATACAATGTACTACACTGTGCATTTCGTCTAATGCGGGTTTTTCAGTAAATTCTAAGTTTTTCAGTGCAACTCACTCATATACAATGTACTACACTGTGCATTTCGTCTAATGCGGGTTTTTCAGTAAATTCTAAGTTTTTCAGTGCAACTCACTCATATACTATGTACTACACTGTGCATTTCGTCTAATGCGGGTTTTTCAGTAAATTCTAAGTTTTTCAGTGCAACGCACTCATATTCAATGTACTACACTGTGCATTTCGTCTAATGCGGGTTTTTCAGTAAATTCTAAGTTTTTCAGTGCAACTCACTCATATACAATGTACTACACTGTGCATTTCGTCTAATGCGGGTTTTTCAGTAAATTCTAAGTTTTTCAGTGCAACTCACTCATATACAATGTACTACACTGTGCATTTCGTCTAATGCGGGTTTTTCAGTAAATTCTAAGTTTTTCAGTGCAACTCACTCATATACAATGTACTACACTGTGCATTTCGTCTAATGCGGGTTTTTCAGTAAATTCTAAGTTTTTCAGTGCAACTCACTCATATACAATGTACTACACTGTGCATTTCGTCTAATGCGGGTTTTTCAGTAAATTCTAAGTTTTTCAGTGCAACTCACTCATATACAATGTACTACACTGTGCATTTCGACTAATGCGGGTTTTTCAGTAAATTCTAAGTTTTTCAGTGCAACTCACTCATATACAATGTACTACACTGTGCATTTCGTCTAATGCGGGTTTTTCAGTAAATTCTAAGTTTTTCAGTGCAACTCACTCATATACAATGTACTACACTGTGCATTTCGTCTAATGCGGGTTTTTCAGTAAATTCTAAGTTTTTCAGTGCAACTCACTCATATACAATATACTACACTGTGCATTTCGTCTAATGCGGGTTTTTCAGTAAATTCTAAGTTTTTCAGTGCAACTCACTCATATACAATGTACTACACTGTGCATTTCGTCTAATACGGGTTTTTCAGTAAATTCTAAGTTTTTCAGTGCAACTCACTCATATACAATGTACTACATGTGCATTTCGTCTAATGCGGGTTTTTCAGTAAATTCTACGTTTTTCAGTGCAACTCACTCATATACAATGTACTACACTGTGCATTTCGTCTAATGCGGGTTTTTCAGTAAATTCTAAGTTTTTCAGTGCAACTCACTCATATACTATGTACTACACTGTGCATTTCGTCTAATGCGGGTTTTTCAGTAAATTCTAAGTTTTTCAGTGCAACTCACTCATATACAATGTACTACACTGTACATTTCGTCTAATGCAGGTTTTTCAGTAAATTCTAAGTTTTTCAGTAAAACTCACTCATATACAATGTACTACACTGTGCATTTCGTCTAATGCGGGTTTTTCAGTAAATTCTAAGTTTCTCAGTGCAACTCACTCATATACAATGTACTACACTGTGCATTTCGTCTAATACGGGTTTTTCAGTTAATTCTAAGTTTTTCAGTGCAACTCACTCATATACAATGTACTACACTGTGCATTTCGTCTAATGCGGGTTTTTCAGTAAATTCTAAGTTTTTCAGTGCAACTCACTCATATACAATGTACTACACTGTGCATTTCGTCTAATGCGGGTTTTTTAAGTAAATTCTAAGTTTTTCAGTGCAACTCACTCATATACTATGTACTACACTGTACATTTCGTCTATTGCGGGTTTTTCAGTAAATTCTAAGTTTTTCAGTGCAACTCACTCATATACAATGTACTACATGTGCATTTCGTCTAATGCAGGTTTTTCAGTAAATTCTAAGTTTTTCAGTGCAACTCACTCATATACAATGTACTACACTGTGCATTTATCTAATGCGGGTTTTCAGTAAATTCTAAGTTTTTCAGTGCAACTCACTCATATACAATGTACTACACTGTGCATTTCGTCTAATGCGGGTTTTTCAGTAAATTCTAAGTTTTTCAGTGCAACTCACTCATATACAATGTACTACACTATGCATTTCGTCTAATGCGGGTTTTTCAGTAAATTCTAAGTTTTTCAGTGCAACTCACTCATATACAATGTACTACACTGTGGATTTCGTCTAATGCGGGTTTTTCAGTAAATTCTAAATTTTTCAGTGCAACTCACTCATATACAATGTACTACACTGTGCATTTCGTCTAATGCGGGTTTTTCAGTAAATTCTAAGTTTTTCAGTGCAACTCACTCATATACTATGTACTACACTGTGCATTTCGTCTAATGCGGGTTTTTCAGTAAATTCTAAGTTTTTCAGTGCAACTCACTCATATACAATGTACTACACTGTGCATTTCGTCTAATGCGGGTTTTTCAGTAAATTCTAAGTTTTTCAGTGCAACTCACTCATATACAATGTACTACACTGTGTATTTCGTCTAATGCGGGTTTTTCAGTAAATTCTAAGTTTTTCAGTGCAACTCACTCATATACTATGTACTACACTGTGCATTTCGTCTAATGCGGGTTTTTCAGTAAATTCTAAGTTTTTCAGTGCAACTCACTCATATACTATGTACTAACTGTACATTTCGTCTAATGCGGGTTTTTCAGTAAATTCTAAGTTTTTCAGTTCAACTCACTCATATACAATGTACTACACTGTGCATTTCGTCTAATGCGGGTTTTTCAGTAAATTCTAAGTTTTTCAGTGCAACTCACTCATATACAATGTACTACACTGTGCATTTCGTCTAATGCGGGTTTTTCAGTAAATTCTAAGTTTTTCAGTGCAACTCACTCATATACAATGTACTACACTGTGCATTTCGTCTAATGCGGGTTTTTCAGTAAATTCAAAGTTTTTCAGTGCAACTCACTCTTATACAATGTACTACACTGTGCATTTCGTCTAATGCGGGTTTTTCAGTAAATTCTAAGTTTTTCAGTGCAACTCACTCATATACAATGTACTACACTGTGCATTTCGTCTAATGCGGGTTTTTCAGTAAATTCTAAGTTTTTCAGTGCAACTCACTCATATACAATGTACTACACTGTGCATTTCGTCTAATGCGGGTTTTTCAGTAAATTCTAAGTTTTTCAGTGCAACTCACTCATATACAATGTACTACACTGTGCATTTCGTTTAATGCGGGTTTTTCAGTAAATTCTAAGTTTTTCAGTGCAACTCACTCATATACTATGTACAACACTGTACATTTCGTCTAATGCGGGTTTTTCAGTAAATTCTAAGTTTTTCAGTGCAACTCACTCATATACAATGTACTACACTGTGCATTTCGTCTAATGCGGGTTTTTCAGTAAATTCTAAGTTTTTCAGTGCAACTCACTCATATACAATGTACTACACTGTGCATTTCGTCTAATGCGGGTTTTTCAGTAAATTCTAAGTTTTTCAGTGCAACTCACTCATATACAATGTACTACACTGTGTATTTCGTCTAATGCGGGTTTTTCAGTAAATTCTAAGTTTTTCAGTGCAACTCACTCATATACTATGTACTACACTGTGCATTTCGTCTAATGCGGGTTTTTCAGTAAATTCTAAGTTTTTCAGTGCAACTCACTCATATACTATGTACTACACTGTACATTTCGTCTAATGCGGGTTTTTCAGTAAATTCTAAGTTTTTCAGTGCAACTCACTCATATACAATGTACTACACTGTGCATTTCGTCTAATTCGGGTTTTTCAGTAAATTCTATGTTTTTCAGTGCAACTCACTCATATACAATGTACTACACTGTGCATTTCGTCTAATGCGGGTTTTTCAGTAAATTCTAAGTTTTTCAGTGCAACTCACTCATATACAATGTACTACACTGTGCATTTCGTCTAATGCGTGTTTTTCAGTGAATTCTAATTTTTTCAGTGCAACGCACTCATATTCAATGTACTACACTGTGCATTTCGTCTAATGCGGGTTTTTCAGTAAATTCTAAGTTTTTCAGTGCAATTCACTCATATACAATGTACTACACTGTGCATTTCGTCTAATGCGGGTTTTTCAGTAAATTCTAAGTTTTTCAGTGCAACTCACTCATATACAATGTACTACACTGTACATTTCGTCTAATGCGGGTTTTTCAGTAAATTCTAAGTTTTTCAGTGCAACTCACTCATATACAATGTACTACACTGTGCATTTCGTCTAATGCGGGTTTTTCAGTAAATTCTAAGTTTCTCAGTGCAACTCACTCATATACAATGTACTACACTGTGCATTTCGTCTAATACGGGTTTTTCAGTTAATTCTAAGTTTTTCAGTGCAACTCACTCATATACAATGTACTACACTGTGCATTTCGTCTAATGCGGGTTTTTCAGTAAATTCTAAGTTTTTCAGTGCAACTCACTCATATACAATGTACTACACTGTACATTTCGTCTAATGCGGGTTTTTCAGTAAATTCTAAGTTTTTCAGTGCAACTCACTCATATACAATGTACTACACTGTGCATTTCGTCTAATGCGGGTTTTTCAGTAAATTCTAAGTTTCTCAGTGCAACTCACTCATATACAATGTACTACACTGTGCATTTCGTCTAATGCGGGTTTTTCAGTAAATTCTAAGTTTTTCAGTGCAACTCACTCATATACAATGTACTACACTGTGCATTTCGTCTAATGCGGGTTTTTGAGTAAATTCTAAGTTTTTCAGTGCAACTCACTCATATACTATGTACTACACTGTGCATATCGTCTAATGCGGGTTTTTCAGTAAATTCTAAGTTTTTCAGTGCAACGCACTCATATTCAATGTACTACACTGTGCATTTCGTCTAATGCGGGTTTTTCAGTAAATTCTAAGTTTTTCAGTGCAACTCACTCATATACAATGTACTACACTGTGCATTTCGTCTAATGCGGGTTTTTCAGTAAATTCTAAGTTTTTCAGTGCAACTCACTCATATACAATGTACTACACTGTGCATTTCGTCTAATGCGGGTTTTTCAGTAAATTCTAAGTTTTTCAGTGCAACTCACTCATATACAATGTACTACACTGTGCATTTCGTTTAATGCGGGTTTTTCAGTAAATTCTAAGTTTTTCAGTGCAACTCACTCATATACTATGTACAACACTGTACATTTCGTCTAATGCGGGTTTTTCAGTAAATTCTAAGTTTTTCAGTGCAACTCACTCATATACAATGTACTACACTGTGCATTTCGTCTAATGCGGGTTTTTCAGTAAATTCTAAGTTTTTCAGTGCAACTCACTCATATACAATGTACTACACTGTGCATTTCGTCTAATGCGGGTTTTTCAGTAAATTCTAAGTTTTTCAGTGCAACTCACTCATATACAATGTACTACACTGTGTATTTCGTCTAATGCGGGTTTTTCAGTAAATTCTAAGTTTTTCAGTGCAACTCACTCATATACTATGTACTACACTGTGCATTTCGTCTAATGCGGGTTTTTCAGTAAATTCTAAGTTTTTCAGTGCAACTCACTCATATACTATGTACTACACTGTACATTTCGTCTAATGCGGGTTTTTCAGTAAATTCTAAGTTTTTCAGTGCAACTCACTCATATACAATGTACTACACTGTGCATTTCGTCTAATTCGGGTTTTTCAGTAAATTCTATGTTTTTCAGTGCAACTCACTCATATACAATGTACTACACTGTGCATTTCGTCTAATGCGGGTTTTTCAGTAAATTCTAAGTTTTTCAGTGCAACTCACTCATATACAATGTACTACACTGTGCATTTCGTCTAATGCGTGTTTTTCAGTGAATTCTAATTTTTTCAGTGCAACGCACTCATATTCAATGTACTACACTGTGCATTTCGTCTAATGCGGGTTTTTCAGTAAATTCTAAGTTTTTCAGTGCAATTCACTCATATACAATGTACTACACTGTGCATTTCGTCTAATGCGGGTTTTTCAGTAAATTCTAAGTTTTTCAGTGCAACTCACTCATATACAATGTACTACACTGTACATTTCGTCTAATGCGGGTTTTTCAGTAAATTCTAAGTTTTTCAGTGCAACTCACTCATATACAATGTACTACACTGTGCATTTCGTCTAATGCGGGTTTTTCAGTAAATTCTAAGTTTCTCAGTGCAACTCACTCATATACAATGTACTACACTGTGCATTTCGTCTAATACGGGTTTTTCAGTTAATTCTAAGTTTTTCAGTGCAACTCACTCATATACAATGTACTACACTGTGCATTTCGTCTAATGCGGGTTTTTCAGTAAATTCTAAGTTTTTCAGTGCAACTCACTCATATACAATGTACTACACTGTACATTTCGTCTAATGCGGGTTTTTCAGTAAATTCTAAGTTTTTCAGTGCAACTCACTCATATACAATGTACTACACTGTGCATTTCGTCTAATGCGGGTTTTTCAGTAAATTCTAAGTTTCTCAGTGCAACTCACTCATATACAATGTACTACACTGTGCATTTCGTCTAATACGGGTTTTTCAGTTAATTCTAAGTTTTTCAGTGCAACTCACTCATATACAATGTACTACACTGTGCATTTCGTCTAATGCGGGTTTTTCAGTAAATTCTAAGTTTTTCAGTGCAACTCACTCATATACAATGTACTACACTGTGCATTTCGTCTAATGCGGGTTTTTTAAGTAAATTCTAAGTTTTTCAGTGCAACTCACTCATATACTATGTACTACACTGTACATTTCGTCTATTGCGGGTTTTTCAGTAAATTCTAAGTTTTTCAGTGCAACTCACTCATATACAATGTACTACATGTGCATTTCGTCTAATGCAGGTTTTTCAGTAAATTCTAAGTTTTTCAGTGCAACTCACTCATATACAATGTACTACACTGTGCATTTATCTAATGCGGGTTTTCAGTAAATTCTAAGTTTTTCAGTGCAACTCACTCATATACAATGTACTACACTGTGCATTTCGTCTAATGCGGGTTTTTCAGTAAATTCTAAGTTTTTCAGTGCAACTCACTCATATACAATGTACTACACTATGCATTTCGTCTAATGCGGGTTTTTCAGTAAATTCTAAGTTTTTCAGTGCAACTCACTCATGTACAATGTACTACACTGTGGATTTCGTCTAATGCGGGTTTTTCAGTAAATTCTAAATTTTTCAGTGCAACTCACTCATATACAATGTACTACATGTGCATTTCGTCTAATGCAGGTTTTTCAGTAAATTCTAAGTTTTTCAGTGCAACTCACTCATATACAATGTACTACACTGTGCATTTATCTAATGCGGGTTTTCAGTAAATTCTAAGTTTTTCAGTGCAACTCACTCATATACAATGTACTACACTGTGCATTTCGTCTAATGCGGGTTTTTCAGTAAATTCTAAGTTTTTCAGTGCAACTCACTCATATACAATGTACTACACTATGCATTTCGTCTAATGCGGGTTTTTCAGTAAATTCTAAGTTTTTCAGTGCAACTCACTCATATACAATGTACTACACTGTGGATTTCGTCTAATGCGGGTTTTTCAGTAAATTCTAAATTTTTCAGTGCAACTCACTCATATACAATGTACTACACTGTGCATTTCGTCTAATGCGGGTTTTTCAGTAAATTCTAAGTTTTTCAGTGCAACTCACTCATATACTATGTACTACACTGTGCATTTCGTCTAATGCGGGGTTTTCAGTAAATTCTAAGTTTTTCAGTGCAACGCACTCATATACAATGTACTACACTGTGCATTTCGTCTAATGCGGGTTTTTCAGTAAATTCTAAGTTTTTCAGTGCAACTCACTCATATACAATGTACTACACTGTGCATTTCGTCTAATGCGGTTTTTTCAGTAAATTCTAAGTTTTTCAGTGCAACTCACTCATATACAATGTACTACACTGTGCATTTCGTCTAATGCGGGTTTTTCAGTAAATTCTAAGTTTTTCAGTGCAACTCACTCATATACAATGTACTACACTGTGTATTTCGTCTAATGCGGGTTTTTCAGTAAATTCTAAGTTTTTCAGTGCAACTCACTCATATACTATGTACTACACTGTGCATTTCGTCTAATGCGGGTTTTTCAGTAAATTCTAAGTTTTTCAGTGCAACTCACTCATATACTATGTACTAACTGTACATTTCGTCTAATGCGGGTTTTTCAGTAAATTCTAAGTTTTTCAGTTCAACTCACTCATATACAATGTACTACACTGTGCATTTCGTCTAATGCGGGTTTTTCAGTAAATTCTAAGTTTTTCAGTGCAACTCACTCATATACAATGTACTACACTGTGCATTTCGTCTAATGCGGGTTTTTCAGTAAATTCAAAGTTTTTCAGTGCAACTCACTCTTATACAATGTACTACACTGTGCATTTCGTCTAATGCGGGTTTTTCAGTAAATTCTAAGTTTTTCAGTGCAACTCACTCATATACAATGTACTACACGGTGCATTTCGTCTAATGCGGGTTTTTCAGTAAATTCTAAGTTTTTCAGTGCAACTCACTCATATACAATGTACTACACTGTGCATTTCGTCTAATGCGGGTTTTTCAGTAAATTCTAAGTTTTTCAGTGCAACTCACTCATATACAATGTACTACACTGTGCATTTCGTTTAATGCGGGTTTTTCAGTAAATTCTAAGTTTTTCAGTGCAACTCACTCATATACTATGTACAACACTGTACATTTCGTCTAATGCGGGTTTTTCAGTAAATTCTAAGTTTTTCAGTGCAACTCATTCATATACAATGTACTACACTGTGCATTTCGTCTAATGCGGGTTTTTCAGTAAATTCTAAGTTTTTCAGTGCAACTCACTCATATACAATGTACTACACTGTGCATTTCGTCTAATGCGGGTTTTTCAGTAAATTCTAAGTTTTTCAGTGCAACTCACTCATATACAATGTACTACACTGTGTATTTCGTCTAATGCGGGTTTTTCAGTAAATTCTAAGTTTTTCAGTGCAACTCACTCATATACTATGTACTACACTGTGCATTTCGTCTAATGCGGGTTTTTCAGTAAATTCTAAGTTTTTCAGTGCAACTCACTCATATACTATGTACTACACTGTACATTTCGTCTAATGCGGGTTTTTCAGTAAATTCTAAGTTTTTCAGTGCAACTCACTCATATACAATGTACTACACTGTGCATTTCGTCTAATGCGGGTTTTTCAGTAAATTCTATGTTTTTCAGTGCAACTCACTCATATACAATGTACTACACTGTGCATTTCGTCTAATGCGGGTTTTTCAGTAAATTCTAAGTTTTTCAGTGCAACTCACTCATATACAATGTACTACACTGTGCATTTCGTCTAATGCATGTTTTTCAGTGAATTCTAAGTTTTTCAGTGCAACGCACTCATATTCAATGTACTACACTGTGCATTTCGTCTAATGCGGGTTTTTCAGTAAATTCTAAGTTTTTCAGTGCAACTCACTCATATACAATGTACTACACTGTGCATTTCGTCTAATGCGGGTTTTTCAGTAAATTCTAAGTTTTTCAGTGCAACTCACTCATATACTATGTACAACACTGTATATTTCGTCTAATGCGGGTTTTTCAGTAAATTCTAAGTTTTTCAGTGCAACTCACTCATATACAATGTACTACACTGTGCATTTCGTCTAATGCGGGTTTTTCAGTAAATTCTAAGTTTTTCAGTGCAACTCACTCATATACAATGTACTACACTGTGCATTTCGTCTAATGCGGGTTTTTCAGTAAATTCTAAGTTTTTCAGTGCAACTCACTCATATACAATGTACTACACTGTGCATTTCGTCTAATGCGGGTTTTTCAGTAAATTCTAAGTTTTTCAGTGCAACGCACTCATATTCAATGTACTACACTGTGCATTTCGTCTAATGCGGGTTTTTCAGTAAATTCTAAGTTTTTCAGTGCAACTCACTCATATACAATGTACTACACTGTGCATTTCGTCTAATGCGGGTTTTTCAGTAAATTCTAAGTTTTTCAGTGCAACTCACTCATATACTATGTACAACACTGTACATTTCGTCTAATGCGGGTTTTTCAGTAAATTCTAAGTTTTTCAGTGCAACTCACTCATATACAATGTACTACACTGTGCATTTCGTCTAATGCGGGTTTTTCAGTAAATTCTAAGTTTTTCAGTGCAACTCACTCATATACAATGTACTACACTGTGCATTTCGTCTAATACGGGTTTTTCAGTAAATTCTAAGTTTTTCAGTGCAACTCACTCATATACAATGTACTACACTGTACATTTCGTCTAATGCGGGTTTTTCAGTAAATTCTAAGTTTTTCAGTGCAACTCACTCATATACAATGTACTACACTGTGCATTTCGTCTAATGCGGGTTTTTCAGTAAATTCTAAGTTTTTCAGTGCAACTCACTCATATACAATGTACTACACTGTACATTTCGTCTAATGCGGGTTTTTCAGTAAATTCTAAGTTTTTCAGTGCAACTCACTCATATACAATGTACTACACTGTGCATTTCGTCTAATGCGGGTTTTTCAGTAAATTCTAAGTTTCTCAGTGCAACTCACTCATATACAATGTACTACACTGTGCATTTCGTCTAATACGGGTTTTTCAGTTAATTCTAAGTTTTTCAGTGCAACTCACTCATATACAATGTACTACACTGTGCATTTCGTCTAATGCGGGTTTTTCAGTAAATTCTAAGTTTTTCAGTGCAACTCACTCATATACAATGTACTACACTGTGCATTTCGTCTAATGCGGGTTTTTTAAGTAAATTCTAAGTTTTTCAGTGCAACTCACTCATATACTATGTACTACACTGTACATTTCGTCTATTGCGGGTTTTTCAGTAAATTCTAAGTTTTTCAGTGCAACTCACTCATATACAATGTACTACATGTGCATTTCGTCTAATGCAGGTTTTTCAGTAAATTCTAAGTTTTTCAGTGCAACTCACTCATATACAATGTACTACACTGTGCATTTATCTAATGCGGGTTTTCAGTAAATTCTAAGTTTTTCAGTGCAACTCACTCATATACAATGTACTACACTGTGCATTTCGTCTAATGCGGGTTTTTCAGTAAATTCTAAGTTTTTCAGTGCAACTCACTCATATACAATGTACTACACTATGCATTTCGTCTAATGCGGGTTTTTCAGTAAATTCTAAGTTTTTCAGTGCAACTCACTCATATACAATGTACTACACTGTGGATTTCGTCTAATGCGGGTTTTTCAGTAAATTCTAAATTTTTCAGTGCAACTCACTCATATACAATGTACTACATGTGCATTTCGTCTAATGCAGGTTTTTCAGTAAATTCTAAGTTTTTCAGTGCAACTCACTCATATACAATGTACTACACTGTGCATTTATCTAATGCGGGTTTTCAGTAAATTCTAAGTTTTTCAGTGCAACTCACTCATATACAATGTACTACACTGTGCATTTCGTCTAATGCGGGTTTTTCAGTAAATTCTAAGTTTTTCAGTGCAACTCACTCATATACAATGTACTACACTATGCATTTCGTCTAATGCGGGTTTTTCAGTAAATTCTAAGTTTTTCAGTGCAACTCACTCATATACAATGTACTACACTGTGGATTTCGTCTAATGCGGGTTTTTCAGTAAATTCTAAATTTTTCAGTGCAACTCACTCATATACAATGTACTACACTGTGCATTTCGTCTAATGCGGGTTTTTCAGTAAATTCTAAGTTTTTCAGTGCAACTCACTCATATACTATGTACTACACTGTGCATTTCGTCTAATGCGGGTTTTTCAGTAAATTCTAAGTTTTTCAGTGCAACGCACTCATATACAATGTACTACACTGTGCATTTCGTCTAATGCGGGTTTTTCAGTAAATTCTAAGTTTTTCAGTGCAACTCACTCATATACAATGTACTACACTGTGCATTTCGTCTAATGCGGGTTTTTCAGTAAATTCTAAGTTTTTCAGTGCAACGCACTCATATTCAATGTACTACACTGTGCATTTCGTCTAATGCGGGTTTTTCAGTAAATTCTAAGTTTTTCAGTGCAACTCACTCATATACAATGTACTACACTGTGCATTTCGTCTAATGCGGGTTTTTCAGTAAATTCTAAGTTTTTCAGTGCAACTCACTCATATACTATGTACAACACTGTACATTTCGTCTAATGCGGGTTTTTCAGTAAATTCTAAGTTTTTCAGTGCAACTCACTCATATACAATGTACTACACTGTGCATTTCGTCTAATGCGGGTTTTTCAGTAAATTCTAAGTTTTTCAGTGCAACTCACTCATATACAATGTACTACACTGTGCATTTCGTCTAATACGGGTTTTTCAGTAAATTCTAAGTTTTTCAGTGCAACTCACTCATATACAATGTACTACACTGTACATTTCGTCTAATGCGGGTTTTTCAGTAAATTCTAAGTTTTTCAGTGCAACTCACTCATATACAATGTACTACACTGTGCATTTCGTCTAATGCGGGTTTTTCAGTAAATTCTAAGTTTTTCAGTGCAACTCACTCATATACAATGTACTACACTGTACATTTCGTCTAATGCGGGTTTTTCAGTAAATTCTAAGTTTTTCAGTGCAACTCACTCATATACAATGTACTACACTGTGCATTTCGTCTAATGCGGGTTTTTCAGTAAATTCTAAGTTTCTCAGTGCAACTCACTCATATACAATGTACTACACTGTGCATTTCGTCTAATACGGGTTTTTCAGTTAATTCTAAGTTTTTCAGTGCAACTCACTCATATACAATGTACTACACTGTGCATTTCGTCTAATGCGGGTTTTTCAGTAAATTCTAAGTTTTTCAGTGCAACTCACTCATATACAATGTACTACACTGTGCATTTCGTCTAATGCGGGTTTTTTAAGTAAATTCTAAGTTTTTCAGTGCAACTCACTCATATACTATGTACTACACTGTACATTTCGTCTATTGCGGGTTTTTCAGTAAATTCTAAGTTTTTCAGTGCAACTCACTCATATACAATGTACTACATGTGCATTTCGTCTAATGCAGGTTTTTCAGTAAATTCTAAGTTTTTCAGTGCAACTCACTCATATACAATGTACTACACTGTGCATTTATCTAATGCGGGTTTTCAGTAAATTCTAAGTTTTTCAGTGCAACTCACTCATATACAATGTACTACACTGTGCATTTCGTCTAATGCGGGTTTTTCAGTAAATTCTAAGTTTTTCAGTGCAACTCACTCATATACAATGTACTACACTATGCATTTCGTCTAATGCGGGTTTTTCAGTAAATTCTAAGTTTTTCAGTGCAACTCACTCATATACAATGTACTACACTGTGGATTTCGTCTAATGCGGGTTTTTCAGTAAATTCTAAATTTTTCAGTGCAACTCACTCATATACAATGTACTACATGTGCATTTCGTCTAATGCAGGTTTTTCAGTAAATTCTAAGTTTTTCAGTGCAACTCACTCATATACAATGTACTACACTGTGCATTTATCTAATGCGGGTTTTCAGTAAATTCTAAGTTTTTCAGTGCAACTCACTCATATACAATGTACTACACTGTGCATTTCGTCTAATGCGGGTTTTTCAGTAAATTCTAAGTTTTTCAGTGCAACTCACTCATATACAATGTACTACACTATGCATTTCGTCTAATGCGGGTTTTTCAGTAAATTCTAAGTTTTTCAGTGCAACTCACTCATATACAATGTACTACACTGTGGATTTCGTCTAATGCGGGTTTTTCAGTAAATTCTAAATTTTTCAGTGCAACTCACTCATATACAATGTACTACACTGTGCATTTCGTCTAATGCGGGTTTTTCAGTAAATTCTAAGTTTTTCAGTGCAACTCACTCATATACTATGTACTACACTGTGCATTTCGTCTAATGCGGGTTTTTCAGTAAATTCTAAGTTTTTCAGTGCAACGCACTCATATACAATGTACTACACTGTGCATTTCGTCTAATGCGGGTTTTTCAGTAAATTCTAAGTTTTTCAGTGCAACTCACTCATATACAATGTACTACACTGTGCATTTCGTCTAATGCGGGTTTTTCAGTAAATTCTAAGTTTTTCAGTGCAACTCACTCATATACAATGTACTACACTGTGCATTTCGTCTAATGCGGGTTTTTCAGTAAATTCTAAGTTTTTCAGTGCAACTCACTCATATACAATGTACTACACTGTGTATTTCGTCTAATGCGGGTTTTTCAGTAAATTCTAAGTTTTTCAGTGCAACTCACTCATATACTATGTACTACACTGTGCATTTCGTCTAATGCGGGTTTTTCAGTAAATTCTAAGTTTTTCAGTGCAACTCACTCATATACTATGTACTAACTGTACATTTCGTCTAATGCGGGTTTTTCAGTAAATTCTAAGTTTTTCAGTTCAACTCACTCATATACAATGTACTACACTGTGCATTTCGTCTAATGCGGGTTTTTCAGTAAATTCTAAGTTTTTCAGTGCAACTCACTCATATACAATGTACTACACTGTGCATTTCGTCTAATGCGGGTTTTTCCGTAAATTCTAAGTTTTTCAGTGCAACTCACTCATATACAATGTACTACACTGTGCATTTCGTCTAATGCGGGTTTTTCAGTAAATTCAAAGTTTTTCAGTGCAACTCACTCTTATACAATGTACTACACTGTGCATTTCGTCTAATGCGGGTTTTTCAGTAAATTCTAAGTTTTTCAGTGCAACTCACTCATATACAATGTACTACACTGTGCATTTCGTCTAATGCGGGTTTTTCAGTAAATTCTAAGTTTTTCAGTGCAACTCACTCATATACAATGTACTACACTGTGCATTTCGTCTAATGCGGGTTTTTCAGTAAATTCTAAGTTTTTCAGTGCAACTCACTCATATACAATGTACTACACTGTGCATTTCGTTTAATGCGGGTTTTTCAGTAAATTCTAAGTTTTTCAGTGCAACTCACTCATATACTATGTACAACACTGTACATTTCGTCTAATGCGGGTTTTTCAGTAAATTCTAAGTTTTTCAGTGCAACTCATTCATATACAATGTACTACACTGTGCATTTCGTCTAATGCGGGTTTTTCAGTAAATTCTAAGTTTTTCAGTGCAACTCACTCATATACAATGTACTACACTGTGCATTTCGTCTAATGCGGGTTTTTCAGTAAATTCTAAGTTTTTCAGTGCAACTCACTCATATACAATGTACTACACTGTGTATTTCGTCTAATGCGGGTTTTTCAGTAAATTCTAAGTTTTTCAGTGCAACTCACTCATATACTATGTACTACACTGTGCATTTCGTCTAATGCGGGTTTTTCAGTAAATTCTAAGTTTTTCAGTGCAACTCACTCATATAGTATGTACTACACTGTACATTTCGTCTAATGCGGGTTTTTCAGTAAATTCTAAGTTTTTCAGTGCAACTCACTCATATACAATGTACTACACTGTGCATTTCGTCTAATGCGGGTTTTTCAGTAAATTCTATGTTTTTCAGTGCAACTCACTCATATACAATGTACTACACTGTGCATTTCGTCTAATGCGGGTTTTTCAGTAAATTCTAAGTTTTTCAGTGCAACTCACTCATATACAATGTACTACACTGTGCATTTCGTCTAATGCATGTTTTTCAGTGAATTTTAAGTTTTTCAGTGCAACGCACTCATATTCAATGTACTACACTGTGCATTTCGTCTAATGCGGGTTTTTCAGTAAATTCTAAGTTTTTCAGTGCAACTCACTCATATACAATGTACTACACTGTGCATTTCGTCTAATGCGGGTTTTTCAGTAAATTCTAAGTTTTTCAGTGCAACTCACTCATATACTATGTACAACACTGTATATTTCGTCTAATGCGGGTTTTTCAGTAAATTCTAAGTTTTTCAGTGCAACTCACTCATATACAATGTACTACACTGTGCATTTCGTCTAATGCGGGTTTTTCAGTAAATTCTAAGTTTTTCAGTGCAACTCACTCATATACAATGTACTACACTGTGCATTTCGTCTAATGCGGGTTTTTCAGTAAATTCTAAGTTTTTCAGTGCAACTCACTCATATACAATGTACTACACTGTGCATTTCGTCTAATGCGGGTTTTTCAGTAAATTCTAAGTTTTTCAGTGGAACGCACTCATATTCAATGTACTACACTGTGCATTTCGTCTAATGCGGGTTTTTCAGTAAATTCTAAGTTTTTCAGTGCAACTCACTCATATACAATGTACTACACTGTGCATTTCGTCTAATGCGGGTTTTTCAGTAAATTCTAAATTTTTCAGTGCAACGCACTCATATTCAATGTACTACACTGTGCATTTCGTCTAATGTGGGTTTTTCAGTAAATTCTAAGTTTTTCAGTGCAACTCACTCATATACAATGTACTACACTGTGCATTTCGTCTAATGCGGGTTTTTCAGTAAATTCTAAGTTTTACAGTGCAACTCACTCATATACAATGTACTACACTGTGCATTTCGTCTAATGCGGGTTTTTCAGTAAATTCTAAGTTTTTCAGTGCAACTCACTCATATACAATGTACTACACTGTGCATTTCGTCTAATGCGTGTTTTTCAGTAAATTCTAAGTTTTTCAGTGCAACTAACTCATATACTATGTACTACACTGTGCATTTCGTTTAATGCGGGTTTTTCAGTAAATTCTAAGTTTTTCAGTGCAACTCACTCATATACTATGTACTACACTGTACATTTCGTCTAATGCGGGTTTTTCAGTAAATTCTAAGTTTTTCAGTGCAACTCACTCATATACAATGTACTACACTGTGCATTTCGTCTAATGCGGGTTTTTCAGTAAATTCTAAGTTTCTCAGTGCAACTCACTCATATACAATGTACTACACTGTGCATTTCGTCTAATACGGGTTTTTCAGTTAATTCTAAGTTTTTCAGTGCAACTCACTCATATACAATGTACTACACTGTGCATTTCGTCTAATGCGGGTTTTTCAGTAAATTCTAAGTTTTTCAGTGCAACTCACTCATATACAATGTACTACACTGTGCATTTCGTCTAATGCGGGTTTTTTAAGTAAATTCTAAGTTTTTCAGTGCAACTCACTCATATACTATGTACTACACTGTACATTTCGTCTATTGCGGGTTTTTCAGTAAATTCTAAGTTTTTCAGTGCAACTCACTCATATACAATGTACTACATGTGCATTTCGTCTAATGCAGGTTTTTCAGTATATTCTAAGTTTTTCAGTGCAACTCACTCATATACAATGTACTACACTGTGCATTTATCTAATGCGGGTTTTCAGTAAATTCTAAGTTTTTCAGTGCAACTCACTCATATACAATGTACTACACTGTGCATTTCGTCTAATGCGGGTTTTTCAGTAAATTCTAAGTTTTTCAGTGCAACTCACTCATATACAATGTACTACACTATGCATTTCGTCTAATGCGGGTTTTTCAGTAAATTCTAAGTTTTTCAGTGCAACTCACTTATATACAATGTACTACACTCTGGATTTCGTCTAATGCGGGTTTTTCAGTAAATTCTAAATTTTTCAGTGCAACTCACTCATATACAATGTACTACACTGTGCATTTCGTCTAATGCAGGTTTTTCAGTAAATTCTAAGTTTTTCAGTGCAACTCACTCATATACTATGTACTACACTGTGCATTTCGTCTAATGCGGGTTTTTCAGTAAATTCTAAGTTTTTCAGTGCAACTCACTCATATACAATGTACTACACTGTGCATTTCGTCTAATGCGCGTTTTTCAGTAAATTCTAAGTTTTTCAGTGCAACTCACTCATATACAATGTACTACACTGTGTATTTCGTCTAATGCGGGTTTTTCAGTAAATTCTAAGTTTTTCAGTGCAACTCACTCATATACTATGTACTACACTGTGCATTTCGTCTAATGCGGGTTTTTCAGTAAATTCTAAGTTTTTCAGTGCAACTCACTCATATACTATGTACTAACTGTACATTTCGTCTAATGCGGGTTTTTCAGTAAATTCTAAGTTTTTCAGTTCAACTCACTCATATACAATGTACTACACTGTGCATTTCGTCTAATGCGGGTTTTTCTGTAAATTCTAAGTTTTTCAGTGCAACTCACTCATATACAATGTACTACACTGTGCATTTCGTCTAATGCGGGTTTTTCCGTAAATTCTAAGTTTTTCAGTGCAACTCACTCATATACAATATACTACACTGTGCATTTCGTCTAATGCGGGTTTTTCAGTAAATTCAAAGTTTTTCAGTGCAACTCACTCTTATACAATGTACTACACTGTGCATTTCGTCTAATGCGGGTTTTTCAGTAAATTCTAAGTTTTTCAGTGCAACTCACTCATATACAATGTACTACACTGTGCATTTCGTCTAATGCGGGTTTTTCAGTAAATTCTAAGTTTTTCAGTGCAACTCACTCATATACAATGTACTACACTGTGCATTTCGTCTAATGCGGGTTTTTCAGTAAATTCTAAGTTTTTCAGTGCAACTCACTCATATACAATGTACTACACTGTGCATTTCGTTTAATGCGGGTTTTTCAGTAAATTCTAAGTTTTTCAGTGCAACTCACTCATATACAATGTACAACACTGTACATTTCGTCTAATGCGGGTTTTTCAGTAAATTCTAAGTTTTTCAGTGCAACTCACTCATATACAATGTACTACACTGTGCATTTCGTCTAATGCGGGTTTTTCAGTAAATTCTAAGTTTTTCAGTGCAACTCACTCATATACAATGTACTACACTGTGCATTTCGTCTAATGCGGGTTTTTCAGTAAATTCTAAGTTTTTCAGTGCAACTCACTCATATACAATGTACTACACTGTGTATTTCGTCTAATGCGGGTTTTTCAGTAAATTCTAAGTTTTTCAGTGCAACTCACTCATATACTATGTACTACACTGTGCATTTCGTCTAATGCGGGTTTTTCAGTAAATTCTAAGTTTTTCAGTGCAACTCACTCATATACTATGTACTACACTGTACATTTCGTCTAATGCGGGTTTTTCAGTAAATTCTAAGTTTTTCAGTGCAACTCACTCATATACAATGTACTACACTGTGCATTTCGTCTAATGCGGGTTTTTCAGTAAATTCTATGTTTTTCAGTGCAACTCACTCATATACAATGTACTACACTGTGCATTTCGTCTAATGCGTGTTTTTCAGTGAATTCTAAGTTTTTCAGTGCAAAGCACTCATATTCAATGTACTACACTGTGCATTTCGTCTAATGCGGGTTTTTCAGTAAATTCTAAGTTTTTCAGTGCAACTCACTCATATACAATGTACTACACTGTGCATTTCGTCTAATGCGGGTTTTTCAGTAAATTCTAAGTTTTTCAGTGCAACTCACTCATATACTATGTACTACACTGTGCATTTCGTCTAATGCGGGTTTTTCAGTAAATTCTAAGTTTTTCAGTGCAACTCACTCATATACAATGTACTACACTGTACATTTCGTCTAATGCGGGTTTTTCAGTAAATTCTAAGTTTTTCAGTGCAACTCACTCATATACAATGTACTACACTGTGCATTTCGTCTAATGCGGGTTTTTCAGTAAATTCTAAGTTTCTCAGTGCAACTCACTCATATACAATGTACTACACTGTGCATTTCGTCTAATACGGGTTTTTCAGTAAATTCTAAGTTTTTCAGTGCAACTCACTCATATACAATGTACTACACTGTGCATTTCGTCTAATGCGGGTTTTTCAGTAAATTCTAAGTTTTTCAGTGCAACTCACTCATATACTATGTACTACACTGTACATTTCGTCTATTGCGGGTTTTTCAGTAAATTCTAAGTTTTTCAGTTCAACTCACTCATATACAATGTACTACACTGTGCATTTCGTCTAATGCGGGTTTTTCTGTAAATTCTAAGTTTTTCAGTGCAACTCACTCATATACAATGTACTACACTGTGCATTTCGTCTAATGCGGGTTTTTCCGTAAATTCTAAGTTTTTCAGTGCAACTCACTCATATACAATATACTACACTGTGCATTTCGTCTAATGCGGGTTTTTCAGTAAATTCAAAGTTTTTCAGTGCAACTCACTCTTATACAATGTACTACACTGTGCATTTCGTCTAATGCGGGTTTTTCAGTAAATTCTAAGTTTTTCAGTGCAACTCACTCATATACAATGTACTACACTGTGCATTTCGTCTAATGCGGGTTTTTCAGTAAATTCTAAGTTTTTCAGTGCAACTCACTCATATACAATGTACTACACTGTGCATTTCGTCTAATGCGGGTTTTTCAGTAAATTCTAAGTTTTTCAGTGCAACTCACTCATATACAATGTACTACACTGTGCATTTCGTTTAATGCGGGTTTTTCAGTAAATTCTAAGTTTTTCAGTGCAACTCACTCATATACAATGTACAACACTGTACATTTCGTCTAATGCGGGTTTTTCAGTAAATTCTAAGTTTTTCAGTGCAACTCACTCATATACAATGTACTACACTGTGCATTTCGTCTAATGCGGGTTTTTCAGTAAATTCTAAGTTTTTCAGTGCAACTCACTCATATACAATGTACTACACTGTGCATTTCGTCTAATGCGGGTTTTTCAGTAAATTCTAAGTTTTTCAGTGCAACTCACTCATATACAATGTACTACACTGTGTATTTCGTCTAATGCGGGTTTTTCAGTAAATTCTAAGTTTTTCAGTGCAACTCACTCATATACTATGTACTACACTGTGCATTTCGTCTAATGCGGGTTTTTCAGTAAATTCTAAGTTTTTCAGTGCAACTCACTCATATACTATGTACTACACTGTACATTTCGTCTAATGCGGGTTTTTCAGTAAATTCTAAGTTTTTCAGTGCAACTCACTCATATACAATGTACTACACTGTGCATTTCGTCTAATGCGGGTTTTTCAGTAAATTCTATGTTTTTCAGTGCAACTCACTCATATACAATGTACTACACTGTGCATTTCGTCTAATGCGTGTTTTTCAGTGAATTCTAAGTTTTTCAGTGCAAAGCACTCATATTCAATGTACTACACTGTGCATTTCGTCTAATGCGGGTTTTTCAGTAAATTCTAAGTTTTTCAGTGCAACTCACTCATATACAATGTACTACACTGTGCATTTCGTCTAATGCGGGTTTTTCAGTAAATTCTAAGTTTTTCAGTGCAACTCACTCATATACTATGTACTACACTGTGCATTTCGTCTAATGCGGGTTTTTCAGTAAATTCTAAGTTTTTCAGTGCAACTCACTCATATACAATGTACTACACTGTACATTTCGTCTAATGCGGGTTTTTCAGTAAATTCTAAGTTTTTCAGTGCAACTCACTCATATACAATGTACTACACTGTGCATTTCGTCTAATGCGGGTTTTTCAGTAAATTCTAAGTTTCTCAGTGCAACTCACTCATATACAATGTACTACACTGTGCATTTCGTCTAATACGGGTTTTTCAGTAAATTCTAAGTTTTTCAGTGCAACTCACTCATATACAATGTACTACACTGTGCATTTCGTCTAATGCGGGTTTTTCAGTAAATTCTAAGTTTTTCAGTGCAACTCACTCATATACTATGTACTACACTGTACATTTCGTCTATTGCGGGTTTTTCAGTAAATTCTAAGTTTTTCAGTGCAACTCACTCATATACAATGTACTACACTGTGCATTTCGTCTAATGCGGGTTTTTCAGTAAATTCTAAGTTTTTCAGTGCAACTCACTCATATACAATGTACTACACTGTGCATTTAGTCTAATGCGGGTTTTCAGTAAATTCTAAGTTTTTCAGTGCAACTCACTCATATACAATGTACTACACTGTGCATTTCGTCTAATGCGGGTTTTTCAGTAAATTCTAAGTTTTTCAGTGCAACTCACTCATATACTATGTACTAACTGTACATTTCGTCTAATGCGGGTTTTTCAGTAAATTCTAAGTTTTTCAGTTCAACTCACTCATATACAATGTACTACACTGTGCATTTCGTCTAATGCGGGTTTTTCAGTAAATTCTAAGTTTTTCAGTGCAACTCACTCATATACAATGTACTACACTGTGCATTTCGTCTAATGCGGGTTTTTCCGTAAATTCTAAGTTTTTCAGTGCAACTCACTCATATACAATGTACTACACTCTGCATTTCGTCTAATGCGGGTTTTTCAGTAAATTCTAAGTTTTTCAGTGCAACTCACTCTTATACAATGTACTACACTGTGCATTTCGTCTAATGCGGGTTTTTCAGTAAATTCTAAGTTTTTCAGTGCAACTCACTCATATACTATTTACAACACTGTACATTTCGTCTAATGCGGGTTTTTCAGTAAATTCTAAGTTTTTCAGTGCAACTCACTCATATACAATGTACTACACTGTGCATTTCGTCTAATGCGGGTTTTTCAGTAAATTCTAAGTTTTTCAGTGCAACTCACTCATATACAATGTACTACACTGTGCATTTCGTCTAATGCGGGTTTTTCAGTAAATTCTAAGTTTTTCAGTGCAACTCACTCATATACAATGTACTACACTGTGCATTTCGTCTAATGCGGGTTTTTCAGTAAATTCAAAGTTTTTCAGTGCAACTCACTCATATACAATGTACTACACTGTGCATTTCGACTAATGCGGGTTTTTCAGTAAATTCTAAGTTTTTCAGTGCAACTCACTCATATACAATGTACTACACTGTGCATTTCGTCTAATGCGGGTTTTTCAGTAAATTCTAAGTTTTTCAGTGCAACTCACTCATATACAATGTACTACACTGTGCATTTCGTCTAATGCGGGTTTTTCAGTAAATTCTAAGTTTTTCAGTGCAACTCACTCATATACAATGTACTACACTGTGCATTTCGTCTAATGCGGGTTTTTCAGTAAATTCTAAGTTTTTCAGTGCAACTTACTCATATACAATGTACTACACTGTGCATTTCGTCTAATGCGTGTTTTTCAGTGAATTCTAAGTTTTTCAGTGCAACGCACTCATATTCAATGTACTACACTGTGCATTTCGTCTAATGCGGGTTTTTCAGTAAATTCTAAGTTTTTCAGTGCAACTCACTCATATACAATGTACTACACTGTGCATTTCGTCTAATGCGGGTTTTTCAGTAAATTCTAAGTTTTTCAGTGCAACTCACTCATATACTATGTACTACACTGTGCATTTCGTCTAATGCGGGTTTTTCAGTAAATTCTAAGTTTTTCAGTGCAACTCACTCATATACAATGTACTACACTGTACATTTCGTCTAATGCGGGTTTTTCAGTAAATTCTAAGTTTTTCAGTGCAACTCACTCATATACAATGTACTACACTCTGCATTTCGTCTAATGCGCGTTTTTCAGTAAATTCTAAGTTTCTCAGTGCAACTCACTCATATACAATGTACTACACTGTGCATTTCGTCTAATACGGGTTTTTCAGTAAATTCTAAGTTTTTCAGTGCAACTCACTCATATACAATGTACTACACTGTGCATTTCGTCTAATGCGGGTTTTTCAGTAAATTCTAAGTTTTTCAGTGCAACTCACTCATATACTATGTACTACACTGTACATTTCGTCTATTGCGGGTTTTTCAGTAAATTCTAAGTTTTTCAGTGCAACTCACTCATATACAATGTACTACACTGTGCATTTCGTCTAATGCGGGTTTTTCAGTAAATTCTAAGTTTTTCAGTGCAACTCACTCATATACAATGTACTACACTGTGCATTTAGTCTAATGCGGGTTTTCAGTAAATTCTAAGTTTTTCAGTGCAACTCACTCATATACAATGTACTACACTGTGCATTTCGTCTAATGCGGGTTTTTCAGTAAATTCTAAGTTTTTCAGTGCAACTCACTCATATACTATGTACTAACTGTACATTTCGTCTAATGCGGGTTTTTCAGTAAATTCTAAGTTTTTCAGTTCAACTCACTCATATACAATGTACTACACTGTGCATTTCGTCTAATGCGGGTTTTTCAGTAAATTCTAAGTTTTTCAGTGCAACTCACTCATATACAATGTACTACACTGTGCATTTCGTCTAATGCGTGTTTTTCAGTGAATTCTAAGTTTTTCAGTGCAACGCACTCATATTCAATGTACTACACTGTGCATTTCGTCTAATGCGGGTTTTTCAGTAAATTCTAAGTTTTTCAGTGCAACTCACTCATATACAATGTACTACACTGTGCATTTCGTCTAATGCGGGTTTTTCAGTAAATTCTAAGTTTTTCAGTGCAACTCACTCATATACAATGTACTACACTGTGCATTTCGTCTAATGCGTGTTTTTCAGTGAATTCTAAGTTTTTCAGTGCAACTCACTCATATACAATGTACTACACTGTGCATTTCGTCTAATGCGGGTTTTTCAGTAAATTCTAAGTTTTTCAGTGCAACTCACTCATATACAATGTACTACACTGTGCATTTCGTCTAATGCGTGTTTTTCAGTGAATTCTAAGTTTTTCAGTGCAAAGCACTCATATTCAATGTACTACACTGTGCATTTCGTCTAATGCGGGTTTTTCAGTAAATTCTAAGTTTTTCAGTGCAACTCACTCATATACAATGTACTACACTGTGCATTTCGTCTAATGCGGGTTTTTCAGTAAATTCTAAGTTTTTCAGTGCAACTCACTCATATACTATGTACTACACTGTGCATTTCGTCTAATGCGGGTTTTTCAGTAAATTCTAAGTTTTTCAGTGCAACTCACTCATATACAATGTACTACACTGTACATTTCGTCTAATGCGGGTTTTTCAGTAAATTCTAAGTTTTTCAGTGCAACTCACTCATATACAATGTACTACACTGTGCATTTCGTCTAATGCGGGTTTTTCAGTAAATTCTAAGTTTCTCAGTGCAACTCACTCATATACAATGTACTACACTGTGCATTTCGTCTAATACGGGTTTTTCAGTAAATTCTAAGTTTTTCAGTGCAACTCACTCATATACAATGTACTACACTGTGCATTTCGTCTAATGCGGGTTTTTCAGTAAATTCTAAGTTTTTCAGTGCAACTCACTCATATACTATGTACTACACTGTACATTTCGTCTATTGCGGGTTTTTCAGTAAATTCTAAGTTTTTCAGTGCAACTCACTCATATACAATGTACTACACTGTGCATTTCGTCTAATGCGGGTTTTTCAGTAAATTCTAAGTTTTTCAGTGCAACTCACTCATATACTATGTACTACACTGTACATTTCGTCTATTGCGGGTTTTTCAGTAAATTCTAAGTTTTTCAGTGCAACTCACTCATATACAATGTACTACACTCTGCATTTCGTCTAATGCGGGTTTTTCAGTAAATTCTAAGTTTTTCAGTGCAACTCACTCTTATACAATGTACTACACTGTGCATTTCGTCTAATGCGGGTTTTTCAGTAAATTCTAAGTTTTTCAGTGCAACTCACTCATATACTATTTACAACACTGTACATTTCGTCTAATGCGGGTTTTTCAGTAAATTCTAAGTTTTTCAGTGCAACTCACTCATATACAATGTACTACACTGTGCATTTCGTCTAATGCGGGTTTTTCAGTAAATTCTAAGTTTTTCAGTGCAACTCACTCATATACAATGTACTACACTGTGCATTTCGTCTAATGCGGGTTTTTCAGTAAATTCAAAGTTTTTCAGTGCAACTCACTCATATACAATGTACTACACTGTGCATTTCGACTAATGCGGGTTTTTCAGTAAATTCTAAGTTTTTCAGTGCAACTCACTCATATACAATGTACTACACTGTGCATTTCGTCTAATGCGGGTTTTTCAGTAAATTCTAAGTTTTTCAGTGCAACTCACTCATATACAATGTACTGCACTGTGCATTTCGTCTAATGCGGGTTTTTCAGTAAATTCTAAGTTTTTCAGTGCAACTCACTCATATACAATGTACTACACTGTGCATTTCGTCTAATGCGGGTTTTTCAGTAAATTCTAAGTTTTTCAGTGCAACTCACTCATATACAATGTACTACACTGTGCATTTCGTCTAATGCGTGTTTTTCAGTGAATTCTAAGTTTTTCAGTGCAACGCACTCATATTCAATGTACTACACTGTGCATTTCGTCTAATGCGGGTTTTTCAGTAAATTCTAAGTTTTTCAGTGCAACTCACTCATATACTATGTACTACACTGTGCATTTCGTCTAATGCGGGTTTTTCAGTAAATTCTAAGTTTTTCAGTGCAACTCACTCATATACAATGTACTACACTGTGCATTTCGTCTAATGCGGGTTTTTCAGTAAATTCTAAGTTTTTCAGTGCAACTCACTCATATACTATGTACTACACTGTGCATTTCGTCTAATGCGGGTTTTTCAGTAAATTCTAAGTTTTTCAGTGCAACTCACTCATATACAATGTACTACACTGTACATTTCGTCTAATGCGGGTTTTTCAGTAAATTCTAAGTTTTTCAGTGCAACTCACTCATATACAATGTACTACACTGTGCATTTCGTCTAATGCGCGTTTTTCAGTAAATTCTAAGTTTCTCAGTGCAACTCACTCATATACAATGTACTACACTGTGCATTTCGTCTAATACGGGTTTTTCAGTAAATTCTAAGTTTTTCAGTGCAACTCACTCATATACAATGTACTACACTGTGCATTTCGTCTAATGCGGGTTTTTCAGTAAATTCTAAGTTTTTCAGTGCAACTCACTCATATACAATGTACTACACTGTGCATTTAGTCTAATGCGGGTTTTCAGTAAATTCTAAGTTTTTCAGTGCAACTCACTCATATACTATGTACAACACTGTACATTTCGTCTAATGCGGGTTTTTCCGTAAATTCTAAGTTTTTCAGTGCAACTCAATCATATACAATGTACTACACTGTGTATTTCGTCTAATGCGGGTTTTTCAGTAAATTCTAAGTTTTTCAGTGCAACTCACTCATATACAATGTACTACACTGTGCATTTCGTCTAATGCGGGTTTTTCAGTAAATTCTAAGTTTTTCAGTGCAACTCACTCATATACAATGTACTACACTGTGCATTTCGTCTAATGCGGGTTTTTCAGTAAATTCTAAATTTTTCAGTGCAACGCACTCATATTCAATGTACTACACTGTGCATTTCGTCTAATGCGGGTTTTTCAGTAAATTCTAAGTTTTTCAGTGCAACTCACTCATATACAATGTACTACACTGTGCATTTCGTCTAATGCGGGTTTTTCAGTAAATTCTAAGTTTTTCAATGCAACTCACTCATATACAATATACTACACTGTGCATTTCGTCTAATGCGGGTTTTCCAGTAAATTCTAAGTTTTTCAGTGCAACTCACTCATATACAATGTACTACACTGTGCATTTCGTCTAATGCGGGTTTTTCAGTAAATTCTAAGTTTTTCAGTGCAACGCACTCATATTCAATGTACTACACTGTGCATTTCGTCTAATGCGGGTTTTTCAGTAAATTCTAAGTTTTTCAGTGCAACTCACTCATATACAATGTACTACACTGTGCATTTCGTCTAATGCGGGTTTTTCAGTAAATTCTAAGTTTTTCAGTGCAACGCACTCATATTCAATGTACTACACTGTGCATTTCGTCTAATGCGGGTTTTTCAGTAAATTCTAAGTTTTTCAGTGCAACTCACTCATATACAATGTACTTCACTGTGCATTTCGTCTAATGCGGGTTTTTCAGTAAATTCTAAGTTTTTCAGTGCAACTCACTCATATACTATTTACAACACTGTACATTTCGTCTAATGCGGGTTTTTCAGTAAATTCTAAGTTTTTCAGTGCAACTCACTCATATACAATGTACTACACTGTGCATTTCGTCTAATGCGGGTTTTTCAGTAAATTCTAAGTTTTTCAGTGCAACTCACTCATATACAATGTACTACACTGTGCATTTCGTCTAATGCGGGTTTTTCAGTAAATTCTAAGTTTTTCAGTGCAACTCACTCATATACAATGTACTACACTCTGCATTTCGTCTAATGCGGGTTTTTCAGTAAATTCTAAGTTTTTCAGTGCAACTCACTCATATACAATGTACTACACTGTGCATTTCGTCTAATGCGGGTTTTTCAGTAAATTCTAAGTTTTTCAGTGCAACGCACTCATATTCAATGTACTACACTGTGCATTTCGTCTAATGCGGGTTTTTCAGTAAATTCTAAGTTTTTCAGTGCAACTCACTCATATACAATGTACTTCACTGTGCATTTCGTCTAATGCGGGTTTTTCAGTAAATTCTAAGTTTTTCAGTGCAACTCACTCATATACAATGTACTACACTGTGCATTTCGTCTAATGCGGGTTTTTCAGTAAATTCTAAGTTTTTCAGTGCAACTCACTCATATACAATGTACTACACTGTGCATTTCGTCTAATGCGGGTTTTTCAGTAAATTCTAAGTTTTTCAGTGCAACTCACTCATATACAATGTACTACACTGTGCATTTCGTCTAATGCGTGTTTTTCAGTGAATTCTAAGTTTTTCAGTGCAACGCACTCATATTCAATGTACTACACTGTGCATTTCGTCTAATGCGGGTTTTTCAGTAAATTCTAAGTTTTTCAGTGCAACTCACTCATATACAATGTACTACACTGTGCATTTCGTCTAATGCGGGTTTTTCAGTAAATTCTAAGTTTTTCAGTGCAACTCACTCATATTCAATGTACTACACTGTGCATTTCGTCTAATGCGTGTTTTTCAGTAAATTCTAAGTTTTTCAGTGCAACTCACTCATATACAATGTACTACACTGTGCATTTCGTCTAATGCGGGTTTTTCAGTAAATTCTAAGTTTTTCAGTGCAACTCACTCATATACAATGTACTTCACTGTGCATTTCGTCTAATGCGGGTTTTTCAGTAAATTCTAAGTTTTTCAGTGCAACTCACTCATATACTATTTACAACACTGTACATTTCGTCTAATGGGGGTTTTTCAGTAAATTCTAAGTTTTTCAGTGCAACTCACTCATATACAATGTACTACACTGTGCATTTCGTCTAATGCGGGTTTTTCAGTAAATTCTAAGTTTTTCAGTGCAACTCACTCATATACAATGTACTACACTGTGCATTTCGTCTAATGCGGGTTTTTCAGTAAATTCTAAGTTTTTCAGTGCAACTCACTCATATACAATGTACTACACTGTGCATTTCGTCTAATGCGGGTTTTTCAGTAAATTCTAAGTTTTTCAGTGCAACTCACTCATATACAATGTACTACACTGTGCATTTCGTCTAATGCGGGTTTTTCAGTAAATTCTAAGTTTTTCAGTGCAACTCACTCATATACTATGTACAACACTGTACATTTCGTCTAATGCGGGTTTTTCAGTAAATTCTAAGTTTTTCAGTGCAACTCAATCATATACAATGTACTACACTGTGTATTTCGTCTAATGCGGGTTTTTCAGTAAATTCTAAGTTTTTCAGTGCAACTCACTCATATACAATGTACTACACTGTGCATTTCGTCTAATGCGGGTTTTTCAGTAAATTCTAAGTTTTTCAGTGCAACTCACTCATATACAATGTACTACACTGTGCATTTCGTCTAATGCGGGTTTTTCAGTAAATTCTAAATTTTTCAGTGCAACGCACTCATATTCAATGTACTACACTGTGCATTTCGTCTAATGCGGGTTTTTCAGTAAATTCTAAGTTTTTCAGTGCAACTCACTCATATACAATGTACTACACTGTGCATTTCGTCTAATGCGGGTTTTTCAGTAAATTCTAAGTTTTTCAATGCAACTCACTCATATACAATATACTACACTGTGCATTTCGTCTAATGCGGGTTTTTCAGTAAATTCTAAGTTTTTCAGTGCAACTCACTCATATACAATGTACTACACTGTGCATTTCGTCTAATGCGGGTTTTTCAGTAAATTCTAAGTTTTTCAGTGCAACGCACTCATATTCAATGTACTACACTGTGCATTTCGTCTAATGCGGGTTTTTCAGTAAATTCTAAGTTTTTCAGTGCAACTCACTCATATACAATGTACTACACTGTGCATTTCGTCTAATGCGGGTTTTTCAGTAAATTCTAAGTTTTTCAGTGCAACGCACTCATATTCAATGTACTACACTGTGCATTTCGTCTAATGCGGGTTTTTCAGTAAATTCTAAGTTTTTCAGTGCAACTCACTCATATACAATGTACTTCACTGTGCATTTCGTCTAATGCGGGTTTTTCAGTAAATTCTAAGTTTTTCAGTGCAACTCACTCATATACTATTTACAACACTGTACATTTCGTCTAATGCGGGTTTTTCAGTAAATTCTAAGTTTTTCAGTGCAACTCACTCATATACAATGTACTACACTGTGCATTTCGTCTAATGCGGGTTTTTCAGTAAATTCTAAGTTTTTCAGTGCAACTCACTCATATACAATGTACTACACTGTGCATTTCGTCTAATGCGGGTTTTTCAGTAAATTCTAAGTTTTTCAGTGCAACTCACTCATATACAATGTACTACACTGTGCATTTCGTCTAATGCGGGTTTTTCAGTAAATTCTAAGTTTTTCAGTGCAACTCACTCATATACAATGTACTACACTGTGCATTTCGTCTAATGCGGGTTTTTCAGTAAATTCTAAGTTTTTCAGTGCAACTCACTCATATACAATGTACTACACTGTGCATTTCGTCTAATGCGTGTTTTTCAGTGAATTCTAAGTTTTTCAGTGCAACGCACTCATATTCAATGTACTACACTGTGCATTTCGTCTAATGCGGGTTTTTCAGTAAATTCTAAGTTTTTCAGTGCAACTCACTCATATACAATGTACTACACTGTGCATTTCGTCTAATGCGGGTTTTTCAGTAAATTCTAAGTTTTTCAGTGCAACTCACTCATATTCAATGTACTACACTGTGCATTTCGTCTAATGCGGGTTTTTCAGTAAATTCTAAGTTTTTCAGTGCAACTCACTCATATACAATGTACTACACTGTGCATTTCGTCTAATGCGGGTTTTTCAGTAAATTCTAAGTTTTTCAGTGCAACTCACTCATATACAATGTACTACACTGTGTATTTCGTCTAATGCGGGTTTTTCAGTAAATTCTAAGTTTTTCAGTGCAACTCACTCATATACAATGTACAACACTGTACATTTCGTCTAATGCGGGTTTTTCAGTAAATTCTAAGTTTTTCAGTGCAACTCAATCATATACAATGTACTACACTGTGTATTTCGTCTAATGCGGGTTTTTCAGTAAATTCTAAGTTTTTCAGTGCAACTCACTCATATACAATGTACTACACTGTGCATTTCGTCTAATGCGGGTTTTTCAGTAAATTCTAAGTTTTTCAGTGCAACTCACTCATATACAATGTACTACACTGTGCATTTCGTCTAATGCGGGTTTTTCAGTAAATTCTAAATTTTTCAGTGCAACGCACTCATATTCAATGTACTACACTGTGCATTTCGTCTAATGCGGGTTTTTCAGTAAATTCTAAGTTTTTCAGTGCAACTCACTCATATACAATGTACTACACTGTGCATTTCGTCTAATGCGGGTTTTTCAGTAAATTCTAAGTTTTTCAATGCAACTCACTCATATACAATATACTACACTGTGCATTTCGTCTAATGCGGGTTTTTCAGTAAATTCTAAGTTTTTCAGTGCAACTCACTCATATACAATGTACTACACTGTGCATTTCGTCTAATGCGGGTTTTTCAGTAAATTCTAAGTTTTTCAGTGCAACGCACTCATATTCAATGTACTACACTGTGCATTTCGTCTAATGCGGGTTTTTCAGTAAATTCTAAGTTTTTCAGTGCAACTCACTCATATACAATGTACTACACTGTGCATTTCGTCTAATGCGGGTTTTTCAGTAAATTCTAAGTTTTTCAGTGCAACGCACTCATATTCAATGTACTACACTGTGCATTTCGTCTAATGCGGGTTTTTCAGTAAATTCTAAGTTTTTCAGTGCAACTCACTCATATACAATGTACTTCACTGTGCATTTCGTCTAATGCGGGTTTTTCAGTAAATTCTAAGTTTTTCAGTGCAACTCACTCATATACTATTTACAACACTGTACATTTCGTCTAATGCGGGTTTTTCAGTAAATTCTAAGTTTTTCAGTGCAACTCACTCATATACAATGTACTACACTGTGCATTTCGTCTAATGCGGGTTTTTCAGTAAATTCTAAGTTTTTCAGTGCAACTCACTCATATACAATGTACTACACTGTGCATTTCGTCTAATGCGGGTTTTTCAGTAAATTCTAAGTTTTTCAGTGCAACTCACTCATATACAATGTACTACACTGTGCATTTCGTCTAATGCGGGTTTTTCAGTAAATTCTAAGTTTTTCAGTGCAACTCACTCATATACAATGTACTACACTGTGCATTTCGTCTAATGCGTGTTTTTCAGTGAATTCTAAGTTTTTCAGTGCAAAGCACTCATATTCAATGTACTACACTGTGCATTTCGTCTAATGCGGGTTTTTCAGTAAATTCTAAGTTTTTCAGTGCAACTCACTCATATACAATGTACTACACTGTGCATTTCGTCTAATGCGGGTTTTTCAGTAAATTCTAAGTTTTTCAGTGCAACTCACTCATATTCAATGTACTACACTGTGCATTTCGTCTAATGCGGGTTTTTCAGTAAATTCTAAGTTTTTCAGTGCAACTCACTCATATACTATGTACAACACTGTATATTTCGTCTAATGCGGGTTTTTCAGTAAATTCTAAGTTTTTCAGTGCAACTCACTCATATACTATGTACAACACTGTACATTTCGTCTAATGCGGGTTTTTCAGTAAATTCTAAGTTTTTCAGTGCAACTCAATCATATACAATGTACTACACTGTGTATTTCGTCTAATGCGGGTTTTTCAGTAAATTCTAAGTTTTTCAGTGCAACTCACTCATATACAATGTACTACACTGTGCATTTCGTCTAATGCGGGTTTTTCAGTAAATTCTAAGTTTTTCAGTGCAACTCACTCATATACAATGTACTACACTGTGCATTTCGTCTAATGCGGGTTTTTCAGTAAATTCTAAATTTTTCAGTGCAACGCACTCATATTCAATGTACTACACTGTGCATTTCGTCTAATGCGGGTTTTTCAGTAAATTCTAAGTTTTTCAGTGCAACTCACTCATATACAATGTACTACACTGTGCATTTCGTCTAATGCGGGTTTTTCAGTAAATTCTAAGTTTTTCAATGCAACTCACTCATATACAATATACTACACTGTGCATTTCGTCTAATGCGGGTTTTTCAGTAAATTCTAAGTTTTTCAGTGCAACTCACTCATATACAATGTACTACACTGTGCATTTCGTCTAATGCGGGTTTTTCAGTAAATTCTAAGTTTTTCAGTGCAACTAACTCATATTCAATGTACTACACTGTGCATTTCGTCTAATGCGGGTTTTTCAGTAAATTCTAAGTTTTTCAGTGCAACTCACTCATATACAATGTACTACACTGTGCATTTCGTCTAATGCGGGTTTTTCAGTAAATTCTAAGTTTTTCAGTGCAACGCACTCATATTCAATGTACTACACTGTGCATTTCGTCTAATGCGGGTTTTTCAGTAAATTCTAAGTTTTTCAGTGCAACTCACTCATATACAATGTACTTCACTGTGCATTTCGTCTAATGCGGGTTTTTCAGTAAATTCTAAGTTTTTCAGTGCAACTCACTCATATACTATTTACAACACTGTACATTTCGTCTAATGCGGGTTTTTCAGTAAATTCTAAGTTTTTCAGTGCAACTCACTCATATACAATGTACTACACTGTGCATTTCGTCTAATGCGGGTTTTTCAGTAAATTCTAAGTTTTTCAGTGCAACTCACTCATATACAATGTACTACACTGTGCATTTCGTCTAATGCGGGTTTTTCAGTAAATTCTAAGTTTTTCAGTGCAACTCACTCATATACAATGTACTACACTGTGCATTTCGTCTAATGCGGGTTTTTCAGTAAATTCTAAGTTTTTCAGTGCAACTCACTCATATACAATGTACTACACTGTGCATTTCGTCTAATGCGGGTTTTTCAGTAAATTCTAAGTTTTTCAGTGCAACTCACTCATATACAATGTACTACACTGTGCATTTCGTCTAATGCGTGTTTTTCAGTGAATTCTAAGTTTTTCAGTGCAACGCACTCATATTCAATGTACTACACTGTGCATTTCGTCTAATGCGGGTTTTTCAGTAAATTCTAAGTTTTTCAGTGCAACTCACTCATATACAATGTACTACACTGTGCATTTCGTCTAATGCGGGTTTTTCAGTAAATTCTAAGTTTTTCAGTGCAACTCACTCATATTCAATGTACTACACTGTGCATTTCGTCTAATGCGGGTTTTTCAGTAAATTCTAAGTTTTTCAGTGCAACTCACTCATATACAATGTACTACACTGTGCATTTCGTCTAATGCGGGTTTTTCAGTAAATTCTAAGTTTTTCAGTGCAACTCACTCATATACAATGTACTACACTGTGTATTTCGTCTAATGCGGGTTTTTCAGTAAATTCTAAGTTTTTCAGTGCAACTCACTCATATACAATGTACAACACTGTACATTTCGTCTAATGCGGGTTTTTCAGTAAATTCTAAGTTTTTCAGTGCAACTCAATCATATACAATGTACTACACTGTGTATTTCGTCTAATGCGGGTTTTTCAGTAAATTCTAAGTTTTTCAGTGCAACTCACTCATATACAATGTACTACACTGTGCATTTCGTCTAATGCGGGTTTTTCAGTAAATTCTAAGTTTTTCAGTGCAACTCACTCATATACAATGTACTACACTGTGCATTTCGTCTAATGCGGGTTTTTCAGTAAATTCTAAATTTTTCAGTGCAACGCACTCATATTCAATGTACTACACTGTGCATTTCGTCTAATGCGGGTTTTTCAGTAAATTCTAAGTTTTTCAGTGCAACTCACTCATATACAATGTACTACACTGTGCATTTCGTCTAATGCGGGTTTTTCAGTAAATTCTAAGTTTTTCAATGCAACTCACTCATATACAATATACTACACTGTGCATTTCGTCTAATGCGGGTTTTTCAGTAAATTCTAAGTTTTTCAGTGCAACTCACTCATATACAATGTACTACACTGTGCATTTCGTCTAATGCGGGTTTTTCAGTAAATTCTAAGTTTTTCAGTGCAACGCACTCATATTCAATGTACTACACTGTGCATTTCGTCTAATGCGGGTTTTTCAGTAAATTCTAAGTTTTTCAGTGCAACTCACTCATATACAATGTACTACACTGTGCATTTCGTCTAATGCGGGTTTTTCAGTAAATTCTAAGTTTTTCAGTGCAACGCACTCATATTCAATGTACTACACTGTGCATTTCGTCTAATGCGGGTTTTTCAGTAAATTCTAAGTTTTTCAGTGCAACTCACTCATATACAATGTACTTCACTGTGCATTTCGTCTAATGCGGGTTTTTCAGTAAATTCTAAGTTTTTCAGTGCAACTCACTCATATACTATTTACAACACTGTACATTTCGTCTAATGCGGGTTTTTCAGTAAATTCTAAGTTTTTCAGTGCAACTCACTCATATACAATGTACTACACTGTGCATTTCGTCTAATGCGGGTTTTTCAGTAAATTCTAAGTTTTTCAGTGCAACTCACTCATATACAATGTACTACACTGTGCATTTCGTCTAATGCGGGTTTTTCAGTAAATTCTAAGTTTTTCAGTGCAACTCACTCATATACAATGTACTACACTGTGCATTTCGTCTAATGCGGGTTTTTCAGTAAATTCTAAGTTTTTCAGTGCAACTCACTCATATACAATGTACTACACTGTGCATTTCGTCTAATGCGTGTTTTTCAGTGAATTCTAAGTTTTTCAGTGCAAAGCACTCATATTCAATGTACTACACTGTGCATTTCGTCTAATGCGGGTTTTTCAGTAAATTCTAAGTTTTTCAGTGCAACTCACTCATATACAATGTACTACACTGTGCATTTCGTCTAATGCGGGTTTTTCAGTAAATTCTAAGTTTTTCAGTGCAACGCACTCATATTCAATGTACTACACTGTGCATTTCGTCTAATGCGGGTTTTTCAGTAAATTCTAAGTTTTTCAGTGCAACTCACTCATATACAATGTACTTCACTGTGCATTTCGTCTAATGCGGGTTTTTCAGTAAATTCTAAGTTTTTCAGTGCAACTCACTCATATACTATTTACAACACTGTACATTTCGTCTAATGCGGGTTTTTCAGTAAATTCTAAGTTTTTCAGTGCAACTCACTCATATACAATGTACTACACTGTGCATTTCGTCTAATGCGGGTTTTTCAGTAAATTCTAAGTTTTTCAGTGCAACTCACTCATATACAATGTACTACACTGTGCATTTCGTCTAATGCGGGTTTTTCAGTAAATTCTAAGTTTTTCAGTGCAACTCACTCATATACAATGTACTACACTGTGCATTTCGTCTAATGCGGGTTTTTCAGTAAATTCTAAGTTTTTCAGTGCAACTCACTCATATACAATGTACTACACTGTACATTTCGTCTAATGCGTGTTTTTCAGTGAATTCTAAGTTTTTCAGTGCAAAGCACTCATATTCAATGTACTACACTGTGCATTTCGTCTAATGCGGGTTTTTCAGTAAATTCTAAGTTTTTCAGTGCAACTCACTCATATACAATGTACTACACTGTGCATTTCGTCTAATGCGGGTTTTTCAGTAAATTCTAAGTTTTTCAGTGCAACTCACTCATATACAATGTACTACACTGTGCATTTCGTCTAATGCGGGTTTTTCAGTAAATTCTAAGTTTCTCAGTGCAACTCACTCATATACAATGTACTACACTGTGCATTTCGTCTAATACGGGTTTTTCAGTAAATTCTAAGTTTTTCAGTGCAACTCACTCATATACAATGTACTACACTGTGCATTTCGTCTAATGCGGGTTTTTCAGTAAATTCTAAGTTTTTCAGTGCAACTCACTCATATACTATGTACTACACTGTACATTTCGTCTATTGCGGGTTTTTCAGTAAATTCTAAGTTTTTCAGTGCAACTCACTCATATACAATGTACTACACTGTGCATTTCGTCTAATGCGGGTTTTTCAGTAAATTCTAAGTTTTTCAGTGCAACTCACTCATATACAATGTACTACACTGTGCATTTAGTCTAATGCGGGTTTTCAGTAAATTCTAAGTTTTTCAGTGCAACTCACTCATATACAATGTACTACACTGTGCATTTCGTCTAATGCGGGTTTTTCAGTAAATTCTAAGTTTTTCAGTGCAACTCACTCATATACTATGTACTAACTGTACATTTCGTCTAATGCGGGTTTTTCAGTAAATTCTAAGTTTTTCAGTTCAACTCACTCATATACAATGTACTACACTGTGCATTTCGTCTAATGCGGGTTTTTCAGTAAATTCTAAGTTTTTCAGTGCAACTCACTCATATACAATGTACTACACTGTGCATTTCGTCTAATGCGGGTTTTTCCGTAAATTCTAAGTTTTTCAGTGCAACTCACTCATATACAATGTACTACACTGTGCATTTCGTCTAATGCGGGTTTTTCAGTAAATTCTAAGTTTTTCAGTGCAACTCACTCTTATACAATGTACTACACTGTGCATTTCGTCTAATGCGGGTTTTTCAGTAAATTCTAAGTTTTTCAGTGCAACTCACTCATATACTATTTACAACACTGTACATTTCGTCTAATGCGGGTTTTTCAGTAAATTCTAAGTTTTTCAGTGCAACTCACTCATATACAATGTACTACACTGTGCATTTCGTCTAATGCGGGTTTTTCAGTAAATTCTAAGTTTTTCAGTGCAACTCACTCATATACAATGTACTACACTGTGCATTTCGTCTAATGCGGGTTTTTCAGTAAATTCTAAGTTTTTCAGTGCAACTCACTCATATACAATGTACTACACTGTGCATTTCGTCTAATGCGGGTTTTTCAGTAAATTCAAAGTTTTTCAGTGCAACTCACTCATATACAATGTACTACACTGTGCATTTCGACTAATGCGGGTTTTTCAGTAAATTCTAAGTTTTTCAGTGCAACTCACTCATATACAATGTACTACACTGTGCATTTCGTCTAATGCGGGTTTTTCAGTAAATTCTAAGTTTTTCAGTGCAACTCACTCATATACAATGTACTACACTGTGCATTTCGTCTAATGCGGGTTTTTCAGTAAATTCTAAGTTTTTCAGTGCAACTCACTCATATACAATGTACTACACTGTGCATTTCGTCTAATGCGGGTTTTTCAGTAAATTCTAAGTTTTTCAGTGCAACTCACTCATATACAATGTACTACACTGTGCATTTCGTCTAATGCGTGTTTTTCAGTGAATTCTAAGTTTTTCAGTGCAACGCACTCATATTCAATGTACTACACTGTGCATTTCGTCTAATGCGGGTTTTTCAGTAAATTCTAAGTTTTTCAGTGCAACTCACTCATATACAATGTACTACACTGTGCATTTCGTCTAATGCGGGTTTTTCAGTAAATTCTAAGTTTTTCAGTGCAACTCACTCATATACAATGTACTACACTGTGCATTTCGTCTAATGCGGGTTTTTCAGTAAATTCTAAGTTTTTCAGTGCAACGCACTCATATTCAATGTACTACACTGTGCATTTCGTCTAATGCGGGTTTTTCAGTAAATTCTAAGTTTTTCAGTGCAACTCACTCATATACAATGTACTTCACTGTGCATTTCGTCTAATGCGGGTTTTTCAGTAAATTCTAAGTTTTTCAGTGCAACTCACTCATATACTATTTACAACACTGTACATTTCGTCTAATGCGGGTTTTTCAGTAAATTCTAAGTTTTTCAGTGCAACTCACTCATATACAATGTACTACACTGTGCATTTCGTCTAATGCGGGTTTTTCAGTAAATTCTAAGTTTTTCAGTGCAACTCACTCATATACAATGTACTACACTGTGCATTTCGTCTAATGCGGGTTTTTCAGTAAATTCTAAGTTTTTCAGTGCAACTCACTCATATACAATGTACTACACTGTGCATTTCGTCTAATGCGGGTTTTTCAGTAAATTCTAAGTTTTTCAGTGCAACTCACTCATATACAATGTACTACACTGTGCATTTCGTCTAATGCGTGTTTTTCAGTGAATTCTAAGTTTTTCAGTGCAAAGCACTCATATTCAATGTACTACACTGTGCATTTCGTCTAATGCGGGTTTTTCAGTAAATTCTAAGTTTTTCAGTGCAACTCACTCATATACAATGTACTACACTGTGCATTTCGTCTAATGCGGGTTTTTCAGTAAATTCTAAGTTTTTCAGTGCAACTCACTCATATACAATGTACTACACTGTGCATTTCGTCTAATGCGGGTTTTTCAGTAAATTCTAAGTTTCTCAGTGCAACTCACTCATATACAATGTACTACACTGTGCATTTCGTCTAATACGGGTTTTTCAGTAAATTCTAAGTTTTTCAGTGCAACTCACTCATATACAATGTACTACACTGTGCATTTCGTCTAATGCGGGTTTTTTAGTAAATTCTAAGTTTTTCAGTGCAACTCACTCATATACTATGTACTACACTGTACATTTCGTCTATTGCGGGTTTTTCAGTAAATTCTAAGTTTTTCAGTGCAACTCACTCATATACAATGTACTACACTGTGCATTTCGTCTAATGCGGGTTTTTCAGTAAATTCTAAGTTTTTCAGTGCAACTCACTCATATACAATGTACTACACTGTGCATTTAGTCTAATGCGGGTTTTCAGTAAATTCTAAGTTTTTCAGTGCAACTCACTCATATACAATGTACTACACTGTGCATTTCGTCTAATGCGGGTTTTTCAGTAAATTCTAAGTTTTTCAGTGCAACTCACTCATATACTATGTACTAACTGTACATTTCGTCTAATGCGGGTTTTTCAGTAAATTCTAAGTTTTTCAGTTCAACTCACTCATATACAATGTACTACACTGTGCATTTCGTCTAATGCGGGTTTTTCAGTAAATTCTAAGTTTTTCAGTGCAACTCACTCATATACAATGTACTACACTGTGCATTTCGTCTAATGCGGGTTTTTCCGTAAATTTTAAGTTTTTCAGTGCAACTCACTCATATACAATGTACTACACTCTGCATTTCGTCTAATGCGGGTTTTTCAGTAAATTCTAAGTTTTTCAGTGCAACTCACTCTTATACAATGTACTACACTGTGCATTTCGTCTAATGCGGGTTTTTCAGTAAATTCTAAGTTTTTCAGTGCAACTCACTCATATAATATTTACAACACTGTACATTTCGTCTAATGCGGGTTTTTCAGTAAATTCTAAGTTTTTCAGTGCAACTCACTCATATACAATGTACTACACTGTGCATTTCGTCTAATGCGGGTTTTTCAGTAAATTCTAAGTTTTTCAGTGCAACTCACTCATATACAATGTACTACACTGTGCATTTCGTCTAATGCGGGTTTTTCAGTAAATTCTAAGTTTTTCAGTGCAACTCACTCATATACAATGTACTACACTGTGCATTTCGTCTAATGCGGGTTTTTCAGTAAATTCAAAGTTTTTCAGTGCAACTCACTCATATACAATGTACTACACTGTGCATTTCGACTAATGCGGGTTTTTCAGTAAATTCTAAGTTTTTCAGTGCAACTCACTCATATACAATGTACTACACTGTGCATTTCGTCTAATGCGGGTTTTTCAGTAAATTCTAAGTTTTTCAGTGCAACTCACTCATATACAATGTACTACACTGTGCATTTCGTCTAATGCGGGTTTTTCAGTAAATTCTAAGTTTTTCAGTGCAACTCACTCATATACAATGTACTACACTGTGCATTTCGTCTAATGCGGGTTTTTCAGTAAATTCTAAGTTTTTCAGTGCAACTCACTCATATACAATGTACTACACTGTGCATTTCGTCTAATGCGTGTTTTTCAGTGAATTCTAAGTTTTTCAGTGCAACGCACTCATATTCAATGTACTACACTGTGCATTTCGTCTAATGCGGGTTTTTCAGTAAATTCTAAGTTTTTCAGTGCAACTCACTCATATACAATGTACTACACTGTGCATTTCGTCTAATGCGGGTTTTTCAGTAAATTCTAAGTTTTTCAGTGCAACTCACTCATATACTATGTACTACACTGTGCATTTCGTCTAATGCGGGTTTTTCAGTAAATTCTAAGTTTTTCAGTGCAACTCACTCATATACAATGTACTACACTGTACATTTCGTCTAATGCGGGTTTTTCAGTAAATTCTAAGTTTTTCAGTGCAACTCACTCATATACAATGTACTACACTGTGCATTTCGTCTAATGCGCGTTTTTCAGTAAATTCTAAGTTTCTCAGTGCAACTCACTCATATACAATGTACTACACTGTGCATTTCGTCTAATACGGGTTTTTCAGTAAATTCTAAGTTTTTCAGTGCAACTCACTCATATACAATGTACTACACTGTGCATTTCGTCTAATGCGGGTTTTTCAGTAAATTCTAAGTTTTTCAGTGCAACTCACTCATATACTATGTACTACACTGTACATTTCGTCTATTGCGGGTTTTTCAGTAAATTCTAAGTTTTTCAGTGCAACTCACTCATATACAATGTACTACACTGTGCATTTCGTCTAATGCGAGTTTTTCAGTAAATTCTAAGTTTTTCAGTGCAACTCACTCATATACAATGTACTACACTGTGCATTTAGTCTAATGCGGGTTTTCAGTAAATTCTAAGTTTTTCAGTGCAACTCACTCATATACAATGTACTACACTGTGCATTTCGTCTAATGCGGGTTTTTCAGTAAATTCTAAGTTTTTCAGTGCAACTCACTCATATACAATGTACTACACTGTGCATTTCGTCTAATGCGGGTTTTTCAGTAAATTCTAAGTTTTTCAGTGCAACTCACTCATATACAATGTACTACACTGTGCATTTCGTCTAATGCGGGTTTTTCCGTAAATTCTAAGTTTTTCAGTGCAACTCACTCATATACAATGTACTACACTCTGCATTTCGTCTAATGCGGGTTTTTCAGTAAATTCTAAGTTTTTCAGTTCAACTCACTCATATACAATGTACTACACTGTGCATTTCGTCTAA
This sequence comes from Mus caroli, assembly GCF_978045245.1. NCBI lineage: Eukaryota > Metazoa > Chordata > Mammalia > Rodentia > Muridae > Mus > Mus caroli. The sequence goes on along the minus strand of NW_028227671.1, from coordinate 10,918 downwards.
TGCGGGTTTTTCAGTAAATTCTAAGTTTTTCAGTGCAACTCACTCATATACAATGTACTACACTGTGCATTTCGTCTAATGCGGGTTTTTCCGTAAATTCTAAGTTTTTCAGTGCAACTCACTCATATACAATGTACTACACTCTGCATTTCGTCTAATGCGGGTTTTTCAGTAAATTCTAAGTTTTTCAGTGCAACTCACTCTTATACAATGTACTACACTGTGCATTTCGTCTAATGCGGGTTTTTCAGTAAATTCTAAGTTTTTCAGTGCAACTCACTCATATACTATTTACAACACTGTACATTTCGTCTAATGCGGGTTTTTCAGTAAATTCTAAGTTTTTCAGTGCAACTCACTCATATACAATGTACTACACTGTGCATTTCGTCTAATGCGGGTTTTTCAGTAAATTCTAAGTTTTTCAGTGCAACTCACTCATATACAATGTACTACACTGTGCATTTCGTCTAATGCGGGTTTTTCAGTAAATTCTAAGTTTTTCAGTGCAACTCACTCATATACAATGTACTACACTGTGCATTTCGTCTAATGCGGGTTTTTCAGTAAATTCAAAGTTTTTCAGTGCAACTCACTCATATACAATGTACTACACTGTGCATTTCGACTAAGGCGGGTTTTTCAGTAAATTCTAAGTTTTTCAGTGCAACTCACTCATATACAATGTACTACACTGTGCATTTCGTCTAATGCGGGTTTTTCAGTAAATTCTAAGTTTTTCAGTGCAACTCACTCATATACAATGTACTACACTGTGCATTTCGTCTAATGCGGGTTTTTCAGTAAATTCTAAGTTTTTCAGTGCAACTCACTCATATACAATGTACTACACTGTGCATTTCGTCTAATGCGGGTTTTTCAGTAAATTCTAAGTTTTTCAGTGCAACTCACTCATATACAATGTACTACACTGTGCATTTCGTCTAATGCGGGTTTTTCAGTAAATTCAAAGTTTTTCAGTGCAACTCACTCATATACAATGTACTACACTGTGCATTTCGACTAATGCGGGTTTTTCAGTAAATTCTAAGTATTTCAGTGCAACTCACTCATATACAATGTACTACACTGTGCATTTCGTCTAATGCGGGTTTTTCAGTAAATTCTAAGTTTTTCAGTGCAACTCACTCATATACAAGGTACTACACTGTGCATTTCGTCTAATGCGGGTTTTTCAGTAAATTCTAAGTTTTTCAGTGCAACTCACTCATATACAATGTACTACACTGTGCATTTCGTCTAAAGTGGGTTTTTCAGTAAATTCTACTTTTTTCAGTGCAACTCACTCATATACAATGTACTACACTGTTCATTTCGTCTAATGCGGGTTTTTCAGTAAATTCTAAGTTTTTCAGTGCAACTCACTCATATACAATGTACTACACTGTGCATTTCGTCTAATGCGGGTTTTTCAGTAAATTCTAAGTTTTTCAGTGCAACTCACTCATATACTATGTACTACACTGTGCATTTCGTCTAATGCAGGTTTTTCAGTAAATTCTAAGTTTTTCAGTGCAACTCACTCATATACTATGTACTACACTGTACATTTCGTCTAATGCGGATTTTTCAGTAAATTCTAAGTTTTTCAGTGCAACTCACTCATATACAATGTACTACACTGTGTATTTCGTCTAATGCGGGTTTTTCAGTAAATTCTAAGTTTTTCAGTGCAACTCACTCATATACAATGTACTACACTGTGCATTTCGTCTAATGCGGGTTTTTCAGTAAATTCTAAGTTTTTCAGTGCAACTCACTCATATACAATGTACTACACTGTGCATTTCGTCTAATGCGGGTTTTTCAGTAAATTCTAAGTTTTTCAGTGCAACTCACTCATATACAATGTACTACACTGTGCATTTCGTCTAATGCGGGTTTTTCAGTAAATTCTAAGTTTTTCATTGCAACTCACTCATATACAATGTACTACACTGTTCATTTCGTCTAATGCGGGTTTTTCAGTAAATTCTAAGTTTTTCAGTGCAACTCACTCATATACAATGTACTACACTGCATTTCGTCTAATGCGGGTTTTTCAGTAAATTCTAAGTTTTTCAGTGCAACTCACTCTTATACAATGTACTACACTGTGCATTTCGTCTAATGCGGGTTTTTCAGTAAATTCTAAGTTTTTCAGTGCAACTCACTCATATACAATGTACTACACTGTGCATTTCGTCTAATGCGGGTTTTTCAGTAAATTCTAAGTATTTCAGTGCAACTCACTCATATACAATGTATTACACTGTGCATTTCGTCTAATGCGGGTTTTTCAGTAAATTCTAAGTTTTTCAGTGCAACTCACTCATATACAAGGTACTACACTGTGCATTTCGTCTAATGCGGGTTTTTCAGTAAATTCTAAGTTTTTCAATACAACTCACTCATATACAATGTACTACACTGTGCATTTCTTCTAAAGCGGGTTTTTCAGTAAATTCTACGTTTTTCAGTGCAACTCACTCATATACAATGTACTACACTGTTCATTTCGTCTAATGCGGGTTTTTCAGTAAATTCTAAGTTTTTCAGTGCAACTCACTCATATACAATGTACTACACTGTGCATTTCGTCTAAAGTGGGTTTTTCAGTAAATTCTACTTTTTTCAGTGCAACTCACTGATATACAATGTACTACACTGTTCATTTCGTCTAATGCGGGTTTTTCAGTAAATTCTAAGTTTTTCAGTGCAACTCACTCATATACAATGTACTACACTGTGCATTTCGTCTAATGCGGGTTTTTCAGTAAATTCTAAGTTTTTCAGTGCAACTCACTCAGATACAAGGTACTACACTGTGCATTTCGTCTAATGCGGGTTTTTCAGTAAATTCTAAGTTTTTCAATACAACTCACTCATATACAATGTACTACACTGTGCATTTCTTCTAAAGCGGGTTTTTCAGTAAATTCTACGTTTTTCAGTGCAACTCACTCATATACAATGTACTACACTGTTCATTTCGTCTAATGCGGGTTTTTCAGTAAATTCTAAGTTTTTCAGTGCAACTCACTCATATACAATGTACTACACTGTGCATTTCGTCTAAAGTGGGTTTTTCAGTAAATTCTACTTTTTTCAGTGCAACTCACTCATATACAATGTACTACACTGTTCATTTCGTCTAATGCGGGTTTTTCAGTAAATTCTAAGTTTTTCAGTGCAACTCACTCATATACAATGTACTACACTGTGCATTTCGTCTAATGCGGGTTTTTCAGTAAATTCTAAGTTTTTCAGTGCAACTCACTCATATACTATGTACTACACTGTGCATTTCGTCTAATGCAGGTTTTTCAGTAAATTCTAAGTTTTTCAGTGCAACTCACTCATATACTATGTACTACCCTGTACATTTCGTCTAATGCGGGTTTTTCAGTAAATTCTAAGTTTTTCAGTGCAACTCACTCATATACAATGTACTACACTGTGCATTTCGTCTAATGCGGGTTTTTCAGTAAATTCTAAGTTTTTCAGTGCAACTCACTCATATACTATGTACTACACTGTGCATTTCGTCTAATGCGGGTTTTTCAGTAAATTCTAAGTTTTTCAGTGCAACTCACTCATATACAATGTACTACACTGTGCATTTCTTCTGATGCAGGCTTTTCAGTAAATTCTAAGTTTTTCAGTGCAACTCACTCATATACAATGTACTACACTGTGCATTTCGTCTAATGCGGGTTTTTCAGTAAATTCTAAGTTTTTCAGTGCAACTCACTCATATACAATGTACTACACTGTGCATTTCGTCTAATGCGGGTTTTTCAGTAAATTCTAAGTTTTTCAGTGCAATTCACTCATATACTATGTACTACACTGTGCATTTCGTCTAATGCGGGTTTTTCAGTAAATTCTAAGTTTTTCAGTGCAACTCACTCATATACAATGTACTACACTGTGCATTTCGTCTAATGCGGGATTTTCAGTAAATTCTAAGTATTTCAGTGCAACTCACTCATATACAATGTACTACACTGTGCATTTTGTCTAATGCGGGTTTTTCAGTAAATTCTAAGTTTTTCAGTGCAACTCACTCATATACAATGTACTACACTGTGCATTTCGTCTAATGCGGGTTTTTCAGTAAATTCTAAGTTTTTCAGTGCAACTCACTCATATACATGTACTACACTGTGCATTTCGTCTAATGCGGGTTTTTCAGTAAATTCTAAGTTTTTCAGTGCAACTCACTCATATACAATGTACTACACTGTGCATTTCGTCTAATGCGGGTTTTTCAGTAAATTCTAAGTTTTTCAGTGCAACTCACTCATATACAATGTACTACACTGTGCATTTCGTCTAATGCGGGTTTTTCAGTAATTTCTGAGTTTTTCAGTGCAACTCACTCTTATACAATGTACTACACTGTGCATTTCGTCTAATGCGGGTTTTTCAGTAAATTCTAAGTTTTTCAGTGCAACTCACTCATATACAATGTACTACACTGTGCATTTCGTCTAATGCGGGTTTTTCAGTAAATTCTAAGTATTTCAGTGCAACTCACTCATATACAATGTACTACACTGTGCATTTCGTCTAATGCGGGTTTTTCAGTAAATTCTAAGTTTTTCAGTGCAACTCACTCATATACAAGGTACTACACTGTGCATTTCGTCTAATGCGGGTTTTTCAGTAAATTCTAAGTTTTTCAATACAACTCACTCATATACAATGTACTACACTGTGCATTTCTTCTAAAGCGGGTTTTTCAGTAAATTCTACGTTTTTCAGTGCAACTCACTCATATACAATGTACTACACTGTTCATTTCGTCTAATGCGGGTTTTTCAGTAAATTCTAAGTTTTTCAGTGCAACTCACTCATATACATGTACTACACTGTGCATTTCGTCTAATGCGGGTTTTTCAGTAAATTCTAAGTTTTTCAGTGCAACTCACTCATATACAATGTACTACACTGTGCATTTCGTCTAATGCGGGTTTTTCAGTAATTTCTAAGTTTTTCAGTGCAACTCACTCATATACAATGTACTACACTGTGCATTTCGTCTAATGCGGGTTTTTCAGTAATTTCTGAGTTTTTCAGTGCAACTCACTCTTATACAATGTACTACACTGTGCATTTCGTCTAATGCGGGTTTTTCAGTAAATTCTAAGTTTTTCAGTGCAACTCACTCATATACAATGTACTACACTGTGCATTTCGTCTAATGCGGGTTTTTCAGTAAATTCTAAGTATTTCAGTGCAACTCACTCATATACAATGTACTACACTGTGCATTTCGTCTAATGCGGGTTTTTCAGTAAATTCTAAGTTTTTCAGTGCAACTCACTCATATACAAGGTACTACACTGTGCATTTCGTCTAATGCGGGTTTTTCAGTAAATTCTAAGTTTTTCAATACAACTCACTCATATACAATGTACTACACTGTGCATTTCTTCTAAAGCGGGATTTTCAGTAAATTCTACGTTTTTCAGTGCAACTCACTCATATACAATGTACTACACTGTTCATTTCGTCTAATGCGGGTTTTTCAGTAAATTCTAAGTTTTTCAGTGCAACTCACTCATATACAATGTACTACACTGTGCATTTCGTCTAAAGTGGGTTTTTCAGTAAATTCTACTTTTTTCAGTGCAACTCACTCATATACAATGTACTACATTGTTCATTTCGTCTAATGCGGGTTTTTCAGTAAATTCTAAGTTTTTCAGTGCAACTCACTCATATACAATGTACTACACTGTGCATTTCGTCTAATGCGGGTTTTTCAGTAAATTCTAAGTTTTTCAGTGCAACTCACTCATATACTATGTACTACACTGTGCATTTCGTCTAATGCAGGTTTTTCAGTAAATTCTAAGTTTTTCAGTGCAACTCACTCATATACTATGTACTACACTGTACATTTCGTCTAATGCGGGTTTTTCAGTAAATTCTAAGTTTTTCAGTGCAACTCACTCATATACAATGTACTACACTGTGCATTTTGTCTAATGCGGGTTTTTCAGTAAACTCTAAGTTTTTCAGTGCAACTCACTCATATACTATGTACTACACTGTGCATTTCGTCTAATGCGGGTTTTTCAGTAAATTCTAAGTTTTTCAGTGCAACTCACTCATATACAATGTACTACACTGTGCATTTCGTCTAATGCGGGTTTTTCAGTAAATTCTACGTTTTTCAGTGCAACTCACTCATATACAATGTACTACACTGTTCATTTCGTCTAATGCGGGTTTTTCAGTAAATTCTAAGTTTTTCAGTGCAACTCACTCATATACAATGTACTACACTGTGCATTTCGTCTAATGCGGGTTTTTCAGTAAATTCTAAGTTTTTCAGTGCAACTCACTCATATACTATGTACTCCACTGTGCATTTCGTCTAATGCAGGTTTTTCAGTAAATTCTAAGTTTGTTAGTGCAACTCACTCATATACTATGTACTGCACTGTACATTTCGTCTAATGCGGGTTTTTCAGTAAATTCTAAGTTTTTCAGTGCAACTCACTCATATACAATGTACTACACTGTGCATTTCGTCTAATGTGGGTTTTTCAGTAAATTCTAAGTTTTTCAGTGCAACTCACTCATATACAATGTACTACACTGTGCATTTCGTCTAATGCGGGTTTTTCAGTAAAGTCTAAGTTTTTCAGTGCAACTCACTCATATACAATGTACTACACTGTGCATTTCGTCTAATGCGGGTTTTTCAGTAAATTCTAAGTTTTTCAGTGCAACTCACTCATATACAATGTACTACACTGTGCATTTCGTCTAATGCGGGTTTTTCAGTAAATTCTAAGTTTTTCAGTGCAACTCACTCATATACAATGTACTACACTGTGCATTTCGTCTAATGCGGGTTTTTCAGTAAATTCTAAATTTTTCAGTGCAACTCACTCATATACAATGTACTACACTGTGCATTTCGTCTAATGTGGGTTTTTCAGTAAATTCTAAGTATTTCAGTGCAACTCACTCATATACTATGTACTACACTGTGCATTTCGTCTAATGCGGGTTTTTCAGTAAATTCTAAGTTTTTCAGTGCAACTCACTCATATACAATGTACTACACTGTGCATTTCGTCTAATGCGGGTTTTTCAGTAAATTCTAAGTTTTTCAGTGCAACTCACTCATATACTATGTACTCCACTGTGCATTTCGTCTAATGCAGGTTTTTCAGTAAATTCTAAGTTTGTTAGTGCAACTCACTCATATACTATGTACTGCACTGTACATTTCGTCTAATGCGGGTTTTTCAGTAAATTCTAAGTTTTTCAGTGCAACTCACTCATATACAATGTACTACACTGTGCATTTCGTCTAATGCGGGTTTTTCAGTAAATTCTACGTTTTTCAGTGCAACTCACTCATATACAATGTACTACACTGTTCATTTCGTCTAATGCGGGTTTTTCAGTAAATTCTAAGTTTTTCAGTGCAACTCACTCATATACAATGTACTACACTGTGCATTTCGTCTAATGCGGGTTTTTCAGTAAATTCTAAGTTTTTCAGTGCAACTCACTCATATACTATGTACTCCACTGTGCATTTCGTCTAATGCAGGTTTTTCAGTAAATTCTAAGTTTGTTAGTGCAACTCACTCATATACTATGTACTGCACTGTACATTTCGTCTAATGCGGGTTTTTCAGTAAATTCTAAGTTTTTCAGTGCAACTCACTCATATACAATGTACTACACTGTGCATTTCGTCTAATGCGGGTTTTTCAGTAAATTCTAAGTTTTTCAGTGCAACTCACTCATATACAATGTACTACACTGTGCATTTCGTCTAATGCGGGTTTTTCAGTAAATTCTAAGTTTTTCAGTGCAACTCACTCATATACAATGTACTACACTGTGCATTTCGTCTAATGCGGGTTTTTCAGTAAATTCTAAGTTTTTCAGTGCAACTCACTCATATACAATGTACTACACTGTGCATTTCGTCTGATGCGGGTTTTTCAGTAAATTCTAAGTTTTTCAGTGCAACTCACTCATATACAATGTACTACACTGTGCATTTCGTCTAATGCGGGTTTTTCAATAAATTCTAAGTTTTTCAGTGCAACTCACTCATATACAATGTACTACACTGTGCATTTCGTCTAAAGCGGGTTTTTCAGTAAATTCTACGTTTTTCAGTGCAACTCACTCATATACAATGTACTACACTGTTCATTTCGTCTAATGCGGGTTTTTCAGTAAATTCTAAGTTTTTCAGTGCAACTCACTCATATACAATGTACTACACTGTGCATTTCGTCTAATGCGGGTTTTTCAGTAAATTCTAAGTTTTTCAGTGCAACTCACTCATATACTATGTATTCCACTGTGCATTTCGTCTAATGCAGGTTTTTCAGTAAATTCTAAGTTTGTTAGTGCAACTCACTCATATACTATGTACTGCACTGTACATTTCGTCTAATGCGGGTTTTTCAGTAAATTCTAAGTTTTTCAGTGCAACTCACTCATATACAATGTACTACACTGTGCATTTCGTCTAATGCGGGTTTTTCAGTAAATTCTAAGTTTTTCAGTGCAACTCACTCATATACAATGTACTACACTGTGTATTTCGTCTAATGCGGGTTTTTCAGTAAATTCTAAGTTTTTCAGTGCAACTCACTCATATACAATGTACTACACTGTGCATTTCGTCTAATGCGGGTTTTTCAGTAAATTCTAAGTTTTTCAGTGCAACTCACTCATATACAATGTACTACACTGTGCATTTCGTCTAATGCGGGTTTTTCAGTAAATTCTAAGTTTTTCAGTGCAACTCACTCATATACAATGTACTACACTGTGCATTTCGTCTAATGCGGGTTTTTCAGTAAATTCTAAGTTTTTCAGTGCAACTCACTCATATACAATGTACTACACTGTGCATTTCGTCTAATGCGGGTTTTTCAGTAAATTCTAAGTTTTTCAGTGCAACTCACTCATATACAATGTACTACACTGTGCATTTCGTCTAATGCGGGTTTTTCAGTAAATTCTAAGTTTTTCAGTGCAACTCACTCATATACAATGTACTACACTGTGCATTTCGTCTAATGCGGGTTTTTCAGTAAATTCTAATTTTTTCAGTGCAACTCACTCATATACAATGTACTACACTGTGCATTTCGTCTGATGCGGGGTTTTTCAGTAAATTCTAAGTTTTTCAGTGCAACTCACTCATATACAATGTACTACACTGTGCATTTCGTCTAATGCGGGTTTTTCAATAAATTCTAAGTTTTTCAGTGCAACTCACTCATATACAATGTACTACACTGTGCATTTCGTCTAAAGCGGGTTTTTCAGTAAATTCTACGTTTTTCAGTGCAACTCACTCATATACAATGTACTACACTGTTCATTTCGTCTAATGCGGGTTTTTCAGTAAATTCTAAGTTTTTCAGTGCAACTCACTCATATACAATGTACTACACTGTGCATTTGGTCTAATGCGGGTTTTTCAGTAAATTCTAAGTTTTTCAGTGCAACTCACTCATATACTATGTACTCCACTGTGCATTTCGTCTAATGCAGGTTTTTCAGTAAATTCTAAGTTTGTTAGTGCAACTCACTCATATACTATGTACTGCACTGTACATTTCGTCTAATGCGGGTTTTTCAGTAAATTCTAAGTTTTTCAGTGCAACTCACTCATATACAATGTACTACACTGTGCATTTCGTCTAATGCGGGTTTTTCAGTAAATTCTAAGTTTTTCAGTGCAACTCACTCATATACAATGTACTACACTGTGTATTTCGTCTAATGCGGGTTTTTCAGTAAATTCTAAGTTTTTCAGTGCAACTCACTCATATACAATGTACTACACTGTGCATTTCGTCTAATGCGGGTTTTTCAGTAAATTCTAAGTTTTTCAGTGCAACTCACTCATATACAATGTACTACACTGTGCATTTCGTCTAATGCGGGTTTTTCAGTAAATTCTAAGTTTTTCAGTGCAACTCACTCATATACAATGTACTACACTGTGCATTTCGTCTAATGCGGGTTTTTCAGTAAATTCTAAGTTTTTCAGTGCAACTCACTCATATACAATGTACTACACTGTGCATTTCGTCTAATGCGGGTTTTTCAGTAAATTCTAAGTTTTTCAGTGCAACTCACTCATATACAATGTACTACACTGTGCATTTCGTCTAATGCGGGTTTTTCAGTAAATTCTAAATTTTTCAGTGCAACTCACTCATATACAATGTACTACACTGTGCATTTCGTCTAATGCGGGTTTTTCAGTAAATTCTAAGTTTTTCAGTGCAACTCACTCATATACTATGCACTACACTGTGCATTTCGTCTAATGCGGGTTTTTCAGTAAATTCTAAGTTTTTCAGTGCAACTCACTCATATACTATGTACTACACTGTGCATTTCGTCTAATGCGGGTTTTTCAGTAAATTCTAATTTTTTCAGTGCAACTCACTCATATACAATGTACTACACTGTGCATTTCGTCTGATGCGGGTTTTTCAGTAAATTCTAAGTTTTTCAGTGCAACTCACTCATATACAATGTACTACACTGTGCATTTCGTCTAATGCGGGTTTTTCAATAAATTCTAAGTTTTTCAGTGCAACTCACTCATATACAATGTACTACACTGTGCATTTCGTCTAATGCGGGTTTTTCAGTAAATTCTAAGTTTTTCAGTGCAACTCACTCATATATATGTACTACACTGTGCATTTCGTCTAATGCTGGTTTTTCAGTAAATTCTAAGTTTTTCAGTGCAACTCACTCATATACAATGTACTACACTGTGCATTTCGTCTAATGCGGGTTTTTCAGTAAATTCTAAGTTTTTCAGTGCAACTCACTCATATACTATGTACTACACTGTGCATTTCGTCTAATGCGGGTTTTTCAGTAAATT
>NW_028227670.1:55139-95255 GCF_978045245.1 Mus caroli | reverse complement strand
AAAAAGTCGAAAAATAAGAAAATCACACTTGTAGAACCTCCAAAATGGTGAGAAACCCTGAAAAAGTCAAAAAATGAGAAAATCACACTGTAGGACCTGGAATATGGTGAGAAACCCTGAAAGCTCGAAAAATAAGAAAATCAAACTTGTAGTACCTGCAATATGGTGAGAAACCCTGCAAAAGGCAAAAAATGAGAAAATCACAATATAGGACTTGGAATAAGATGAGAAACCGTGAAAAAGACAAAAAATGACAAAAACACACTGTAGGAGCTGGAATATGGTGAGAAACCCTAAAAAAGTCCAAAAATAAGAAATTCACACTTGTAGGACTTGCAATATGGTGAGAAACCCTGAAAAAGTCGAAAAATGAGAAAATCACACTGTAGGACTTGGAATAAGATGAGACACCATGAAAAAGTCAGAAAATGAGAAAATTTCACTGTAGGACATGGAATAAGATGAGAAACCCTGAAAAAGTTGAAAAATGAGAAAATCACAATGTAGAAGATGGAATATAATGAGCAATCCTGAAAAAGTCAAAAAATGAGAAAATCACACTGTAGGACCTGGAATATGGTGAGAAACTCTGAAAAAGTCGAAAAAAAGAGAAAATCACACTCTAGGACTTGGAATATGATGAGAAACCCTGAAAACGTCAAAAAAATGAGAAAATCACACTGTAGTACCTGGAATATGGTGAGCAACCCTGAAAAAGTCTATAAATGACAAAAACACACTGTAGGAGCTGGAATATGGTGAGAAACCCTAAAAAAGTCCAAAAATAAGAAATTCACACTTGTAGGACTTGCAATATGGTGAGAAACCCTGAAAAAGTGGAAAAATGAGAAAATCACGCAGTAGTACCTGGAATATGGTGAGAAACACTGAAAAAGTCTTAAAATGAGAAAATCACACTGTAGGACCTGGAATATGGTGAGAAACTCTGAAAATGTCGAAAAATAAGAAATTCACACTTGTAGGACCTGCAATATGGTAAGAAACCCTGAAAAAGTCAAAAAATGAGAAAATCACACTGTAGGACTTGGAATAAAATGAGAAACCGTGAAAAAGACAAAAAATGACAAAAGTACACGGTAGGAGATGGAATATGGAGAGAAACCGTTAAAAAGTAGAAAAATAAGATATACACACTTGTAGGACATGCAATATGGTGAGAGACCCTGAAAAACTCTTCAAATGAGAAAATCACACTGTAGTACCTGGAATATGGTGAGAAACCCTGAAAAAGTCCAAAAATAAGAAATTCACACGTGTAGGACCTGCAATATGGTGAGAAACCCTGAAAAAGTCGAAAAATGAGAAAATCACACTGTAGGACTTGGAATAAGATGAGAAACCCTGAAAAAGTTGAAAAATGAGAAAATCACAATGTTGAAGATGGAATATGGTGAGCAATCCTGAAAGAGTCAAAAAATGAGAAAATCACACTGTAGGACCTGGAATATGGTGAGAAACTCTGAAAAAGTCGAAAAAAGAGAAAATCACACTCTAGGACTTGGAATATGATGAGAAACCCTGAAAAAGTCAAAAAAATGAGAAAATCACACTGTAGTACCTGGAATATGGTGAGCAACCCTGAAAAAGTCTAAAAATGACAAAAACACACTATAGGAGCTGGAATATGGTGAGAAACCCTAAAAAAGTCCAAAAATAAGAAATTCACACTTGTAGGACTTGCAATATGGTGAGAAACCCTGAAAAAGTCGAAAAAATGAGAAAATCACTCAGTAGTACCTGGAATATGGTGAGAAACACTGAAAAAGTCTTAAAATGAGAAAATCACACTGTAGGACCTGGAATATGGTGAGAAACTCTGAAAATGTCGAAAAATAAGAAATTCACACTTGTAGGACCTGCAATATGGTGAGAAACCCTGAAAAAGTCAAAAAATGAGAAAATCACACTGTAGGACTTGGAATAAAATGAGAAACCGTGAAAAAGACAAAAAATGACAAAAGTACACGGTAGGAGATGGAATATGGAAAGAAACCGTTAAAAAGTAGAAAAATAAGATATACACACTTGTAGGACATGCCATATGGTGAGAGACCCTGAAAAAGTCTTAAAATGAGATAATCACACTTTAGTACCTGGAATATGGTGAGAAACCCTGAAAAAGTCCAAAAATAAGAAATTCACACGTGTAGGACCTGCAATATGGTGAGAAACCCTGAAAAAGTCGAAAAATGAGAAAATTTCACTGTAGGACTTGGAATAAGATGAGAAACCCTGAAAAAGTTGAAAAATGAGAAAATCACAATGTTGAAGATGGAATATGGTGAGCAATCCTGAAAGAGTCAAAAAATGAGAAAATCACACTGTAGGACCTGGAATATGGTGAGAAACTCTGAAAAAGTCGAAAAAAGAGAAAATCACACTCTAGGACTTGGAATATGATGAGAAACCCTGAAAAAGTCAAAAAAATGAGAAAATCACACTGTAGTACCTGGAATATGGTGAGCAACCCTGAAAAAGTCTAAAAATGACAAAAACACACTATAGGAGCTGGAATATGGTGAGAAACCCTAAAAAAGTCCAAAAATAAGAAATTCACACTTGTAGGACTTGCAATATGGTGAGAAACCCTGAAAAGTCGAAAAATGAGAAAATCACTCAGTAGTACCTGGAATATGGTGAGAAACACTGAAAAAGTCTTAAAATGAGAAAATCACACTGTAGGACCTGGAATATGGTGAGAAACTCTGAAAATGTCGAAAAAATAAGAAATTCACACTTGTAGGACCTGCAATATGGTGAGAAACCCTGAAAAAGTCAAAAAATGAGAAAATCACACTGTAGGACTTGGAATAAAATGAGAAACCGTGAAAAAGACAAAAAATGACAAAAGTACACGGTAGGAGATGGAATATGGAAAGAAACCGTTAAAAAGTAGAAAAATAAGATATACACACTTGTAGGACATGCCATATGGTGAGAGACCCTGAAAAAGTCTTAAAATGAGATAATCACACTTTAGTACCTGGAATATGGTGAGAAACCCTGAAAAAGTCCAAAAATAAGAAATTCACACGTGTAGGACCTGCAATATGGTGAGAAACCCTGAAAAAGTCGAAAAATGAGAAAATCACACTGTAGGACTTGGAATAAGATGAGACACCCTGAAAAAGTCAAAAATGAGAAAATTTCACTGTAGGACTTGGAATAGGATGAGAAAAGCTGAAAAAGTTGAAAAATGAGAAAATCACAATGTAGAAGATGGAATGTGGTGAGAAAACCTGAAAAAGTCGAAGAATAAGATAATCACACAAGTAAGACCTCCTATATGGTGAGAAACCCTGAAAAAGTCGAAAAATGAGAAAATTACAGACTAGGACATGGAATATGGTAAGAAACCCTTTAAAAGTCGGAAAAAAAGAAAATCACACTGTAGGATTTGGAATATGATGGGAAAACCTGAAAAAGTCAAAAAATGAGAAAATCACACTGTGGAACCTGGAATATGGTGAGAAACTCTGAAAAAGGCGAAAAATTGGATAAATCACACTCTAGGACTTGGAATATGATGAGAAACCCTGAAAAAGTCAAAAATGAGAAAATCAGACTATAGTAGCTGGAATATGGTGAGAAACATTGAAAAAGTCTCAAAATGAGAAAATCACACAGTTGGACCTGCAATATGGTGAGAAACACTGAAACAGTCGAAAAATAAGAAAATCAAACTTGTAGTACCTGCAATATGGTGAGAAACCCTGAAAAATTCCAAAAATGAGCAAATCACACTGTAGGATTTAGAATATGATGAGAAACCGTGAAAAAGTCAAAAAATGAGAAAAATACACTGTAGAAGCTGGAATATGGTGAGTAAACCCTGAAAAAGTCGAAAAATAAGAAAATCACACTTGTAGAACCTCCAAAATGGTGAGAAACCCTGAAAAAGTCAAAAAATGAGAAAATCACACTGTAGGACCTGGAATATGTTGAGAAACCCTGAAAGCTCGAAAAAAAAGAAAATCAAACTTGTAGTACCTGCAATATGGTGAGAAACCCTGCAAAAGGCAAAAAATGAGAAAATCACAATATAGGACTTGGAATAAGATGAGAAACCGTGAAAAAGACAAAAAATGACAAAAACACACTGTAGGAGCTGGAATATGGTGAGAAACCCTAAAAAAGTCCAAAAATAAGAAATTCACACTTGTAGGACTTGCAATATGGTGAGAAACCCTGAAAAAGTCGAAAAATGAGAAAATCACACTGTAGGACTTGGAATAAGATGAGACACCATGAAAAAGTCAGAAAATGAGAAAATTTCACTGTAGGACTTGGAATAAGATGAGAAACCCTGAAAAAGTTGAAAAATGAGAAAATCACAATGTAGAAGATGGAATATGGTGAGCAATCCTGAAAAAGTAAAAAAATGAGAAAATCACACTGTAGGACCTGGAATATGGTGAGAAATTCTGAAAAAGTCGAAAAAAGAGAAAATCACACTCTAGGACTTGGAATATGATGAGAAACCCTGAAAAAGTCAAAAAAATGAGAAAATCACACTGTAGTACCTGGAATATGGTGAGCAACCCTGAAAAAGTCTATAAATGACAAAAACACACTGTAGGAGCTGGAATATGGTGAGAAACCCTAAAAAAGTCCAAAAATAAGAAATTCACACTTGTAGGACTTGCAATATGGTGAGAAACCCAGAAAAAGTGGAAAAATGAGAAAATCACGCAGTAGTACCTGGAATATGGTGAGAAACACTGAAAAAGTCTTAAAATGAGAAAATCACACTGTAGGACCTGGAATATGGTGAGAAACTCTGAAAATGTCGAAAAATAAGAAATTCACACTTGTAGGACCTGCAATATGGTAAGAAACCCTGAAAAAGTCAAAAAATGAGAAAATCACACTGTAGGACTTGGAATAAAATGAGAAACCGTGAAAAAGACAAAAAATGACAAAAGTACACGGTAGGAGATGGAATATGGAGAGAAACCGTTAAAAAGTAGAAAAATAAGATATACACACTTGTAGGACATGCAATATGGTGAGAGACCCTGAAAAACTCTTAAAATGAGAAAATCACACTGTAGTACCTGGAATATGGTGAGAAACCCTGAAAAAGTCCAAAAATAAGAAATTCACACGTGTAGGACCTGCAATATGGTGAGAAACCCTGAAAAAGTCGAAAAATGAGAAAATCACACTGTAGGACTTGGAATAAGATGAGAAACCCTGAAAAAGTTGAAAAATGAGAAAATCAAAATGTAGAAGATGGAATATGGTGAGCAATCCTGAAAAAGTCAAAAAATGAGAAAATCACACTGTGGAACCTGGAATATGGTGAGAAACTCTGAAAAAGGCGAAAAATTGGAAAAATCACACTCTAGGACTTGGAATATGATGAGAAACCCTGAAAAAGTCAAAAATGAGAAAATCAGACTGTAGTAGCTGGAATATGGTGAGAAACATTGAAAAAGTCTCAAAATGAGAAAATCACACAGTTGGACCTGCAATATGGTGAGAAACACTGAAACAGTCGAAAAATAAGAAAATCAAACTTGTAGTACCTGCAATATGGTGAGAAACCCTAAAAAATTCCAAAAATGAGAAAATCACACTGTAGGATTTAGAATATGATGAGAAACCGTGAAAAAAGTCAAAAAATGAGAAAAATACACTGTAGAAGCTGGAATATGGTGAGTAAACCCTGAAAAAGTCAAAAAATGAGAAAATCACACTTGTAGAACCTCCAATATGGTGAGAAACCCTGAAAAAGTCGAAAAATGAGAAAATCACACTGTAGGACCTGGAATATGTTGAGAAACCCTGAAAAAGTCTTAAAATGAGAAAATCACACTGTAGGACTTGGAATAAGATGAGAAACCTAAAAAAGTCTAAAAATGAGAAAAATAAACTGAAGGAGTTGGAATATGTTGAGAAACCCTGAAAAAGTCTTAAAATGAGAAAATCACACGGTAGGACCTGGAATATGGTGAGAAACTCTGAAAAAGTCGAAAAAAGAGAAAATCACACTCTAGGACTTGGAATATGATGAGAAACCCTGAAAAAGTCAAAAAATGAGAAAATCACACTGTAGTACCTGGAATATGGTGAGAAACCCTGAAAAAGTTTAAAAATGAGAAAATCAAACAGTAGGATCTGGAATATGGTGAGAAACCCTGAAAGATCGAAAAATAAGAAAATCAAACTTGTAGTACCTGCAATATGGTGAGAAAACCTGAAAAAGTCAAAAAATGAGAAAATCACAATATAGGACTGGGAATAAGATGAGAAACCGTGAAAAAGACAAAAAATGACAAAAACACACTGTAGGAGCTGGAATATGGTGAGAAACCCTAAAAAAGTCCAAAAATAAGAATTTCACACTTGTAGGACTTGCAATATGGTGAGAAACCCTGAAAAAGTCGAAAAATGAGAAAATCACACTGTAGGACTTGGAATAAGATGAGACACCATGAAAAAGTCAAAAAATGAGAAAATTTCACTGTAGCACTTGGAATAAGATGAGAAACCCTGAAAAAGTTGAAAAATGAGAAAATCACAATGTAGAAGATGGAATATGGTGAGCAATCCTGAAAAAGTCAAAAAATGAGAAAATCACACTGTAGGACCTGGAATATGGTGAGAAACTCTGAAAAAGTCGAAAAAAGAGAAAATCACACTCTAGGACTTGGAATATGATGAAAAACCCTGAAAAAGTCAAAAAAATGAGAAAATCACACTGTAGTACCTGGAATATGGTGAGCAACCCTGAAAAAGTCTAAAAATGACAAAAACACACTGTAGGAGCTGGAATATGGTGAGAAACCCTAAAAAAGTACAAAAATAAGAAATTCACACTTGTAGGACTTGCAATATGGTGAGAAACCCTGAAAAAGTCGAAAAATGAGAAAATCACGCAGTAGTACCTGGAATATGGTGAGAAACACTGAAAAAGTCTTAAAATGAGAAAATCACACTGTAGGACCTGGAATATGGTGAGAAACTCTGAAAATGTCGAAAAATAAGAAATTCACACTTGTAGGACCTGCAATATGGTGAGAAACCCTGAAAAAGTCAAAAAATGAGAAAATCACACTGTAGGACTTGGAATAAAATGAGAAACCGTGAAAAAGACAAAAAATGACAAAAGTACACGGTAGGAGATGGAATATGGAGAGAAACCGTTAAAAAGTAGAAAAATAAGATATACACACTTGTAGGACATGCAATATGGTGAGAGACCCTGAAAAACTCTTAAAATGAGAAAATCACACTGTAGTACCTGGAATATGGTGAGAAACCCTGAAAAAGTCCAAAAATAAGAAATTCACACGTGTAGGACCTGCAATATGGTGAGAAACCCTGAAAAAGTCGAAAAATGAGAAGATCACACTGTAGGACTTGGAATAAGATGAGAAACCCTGAAAAAGTTAAAAAATGAGAAAATCACAATGTAGAAGATGGAATATGGTGAGAAATCCTGAAAAAGTCAAAAAATGAGAAAATCACACTGTGGAACCTGGAATATGGTGAGAAACTCTGAAAAAGGCGAAAAATTGGAAAAATCACACTCTAGGACTTGGAATATGATGAGAAACCCTGAAAAAGTCAAAAATGAGAAAATCAGACTGTAGTAGCTGGAATATGGTGAGAAACATTGAAAAAGTCTCAAAATGAGAAAATCACACAGTTGGACCTGCAATATGGTGAGAAACACTGAAACAGTCGAAAAATAAGAAAATCAAACTTGTAGGACCTGCAATATGGTGAGAAACCCTGAAAAAGTCGAAAAATGAGAAAATCACACTGTCGGACTTGGAATAAGATGAGACACCCTGAAAAAGTCAAAAAATGAGAAAATTTCACTGTAGGACTTGGAATAAGATGAGAAACCCTGAAAAAGTTGAAAAATGAGAAAATCACAATGTAGAAGATGGAATATGGTGAGCAATCCTGAAAAAGTCAAAAAATGAGAAAATCACACTGTGGAACCTGGAATATGGTGAGAAACTCTGAAAAAGGCGAAAAATTGGAAAAATCACACTCTAGGACTTGGAATATGATGAGAAACCCTGAAAAAGTCAAAAATGAGAAAATCAGACTGTAGTAGCTGGAATATGGTGAGAAACATTGAAAAAGTCTCAAAATGAGAAAATCACACAGTTGGACCTGCAATATGGTGAGAAACACTGAAACAGTCGAAAAATAAGAAAATCAAACTTGTAGTACCTGCAATATGGTGAGAAACCCTAAAAAATTCCAAAAATGAGAAAATCAAACTGTAGGATTTAGAATATGATGAGAAACCGTGAAAAAGTCAAAAAATGATTAAAATACACTGTAGAAGCTGGAATATGGTGAGTAAACCCTGAAAAAGTCGAAAAATAAGAAAATCACACTTGTAGAACCTCCAATATGGTGAGAAACCCTGAAAAAGTCGAAAAATGAGAAAATCACACTGTAGGACCTGGAATATGTTGAGAAACCCTGAAAAAGTCTTAAAATGAGAAAATCACACTGTAGGACTTGGAATAAGATGAGAAACCCTAAAAAAGTCGAAAAATGAGAAAAATACACTGAAGGAGTTGGAATATGTTGAGAAACCCTGAAAAAGTCTTAAAATGAGAAAATCACACGGTAGGACCTGGAATATGGTGAGAAACTCTGAAAAAGTCGAAAAAAGAGAAAATCACACTCTAGGACTTGGAATATGATGAGAAACCCTGAAAAAGTCAAAAAATGAGAAAATCACACTATAGTACCTGGAATAAGGTGAGAAACCCTGAAAAAGTCTAAAAATGAGAAAATCAAACAGTAGGACCTGGAATATGGTGAGAAACCCTGAAAGATCGAAAAATAAGAAAATCAAACTTGAAGTACCTGCAATATGGTGAGAAACCCTGAAAAAGTCAAAAAATGAGAAAATCACAATGTAGGACTTGGAATAAGATGAGAAACCGTGAAAAAGACAAAAAATGACAAAAACACACTGTAGGAGCTGGAATATGGTGAGAAACCCTGAAAAAGTCCAAAAATAAGAAATTCACACTTGTAGGACCTGCAATAATGTGAGAAACCCTGAAAAAGTCGAAAAATGAGAAAATCACACTGTAGGACTTGGAATAAGATGAGAAACCGTGAAAAAGAAAAAAAATGACAAAAACACACTGTAGGAGCTGGAATATGGTGAGAAACCCTGAAAAAGTTCAAAAATAAGAAATACACACTTATAGGATATGCAATATGGTGAGAGACCCTGAAAAAGTCTTAATATTAGAAAATCACACTGTAGGACTTGGGATATGGTGAGAAACCCTGAAAAACATGAAAAATTAGAAAATCAAACTGTAGGACCCGGAATATGCTGAGAATCCCTGAAAAATTCGAAAAATGCAAAAATCACAGTATAGGACTTGGAATATGATGAGAAACCCTGAAAAAGTCCAAAAATAAGAAATTCACACTTGTAGGACCTGCAATATAGTGAGAAACCCTGAAACAGTCGAAAAATGAGAAAATCACACTGTAGAAGATCAAGTATGGTGAGCAACCCTGAAAAATTCAAAAAATTAGAAAAATCACACTGTAGAACCTGGAATATGTTGAGAAACTCTGAAAAAGTCAAAAAATTAGAAAAATCAGACTGTAGGAATTGGAATATGATGAGAAACCCTGAAAAAGACGAAAAATGAGAAAATCACACAATAGGATCTGCAGTATGGTGAGAAACACTGAAACAGTCGAAAAATAAGAAAATCAAACTTGTAGTACCTGCAATATGGTGAGAAACCCTGAAAAATTCCAAAAATGAGAAAATCACACTGTAGGATTTGGAATATGATGAGAAACCGTGAAAAAGTCAAAAAATGAGAATAATACACTGTAGGAGCTGGAATATGATGAGAAACCCTGAAAGAGTCGAAAAATAAGAAAACCACACTTGTAGGACCTCCAATATGGTGAAAAACCCTGAAAAAGTCGAAAAATGAGAAAATCACAGTGTAGGACCTGAAATATGGTGAGAAACCCTGAAAAAGTCGAAAAATGAGAAAATCACGCAGTAGGTCCTGAAATTTGGTCAGAAACACTGAAAAAGTGTAAAATAAGAAAATCACACTGTAGTACCTGGACTATGGTGAGAAACCCTGAAAAAGTCTTAAAATGAGAAAATCACACTTTAGGACATGGAATATGGTGAGAAACCTTGAAAAAGTCAAACATGAGAAAAATCAAACTGTAGTAAAAGGAATATGGTGATAAAATCTGAAAAAGTTGAAAAATTAGAAAAATCACACTCTAGGACTTGGAATAAGATGAGAAACCCTGAAAAAGTCAAAAAATGAGAAAATCACACTGTAGGACTTGGAATATGATGAGAAACCCTGAAAAAGTCAAAAAATGAGAAAATCACACTGTAGGACTTGGAATAAAATAAGAAACCGTGAAAAAGACAAAAAATGACAAAAGTACACGGTAGGAGATGGAATATGGAGAGAAACCGTTAAAAAGTAGAAAAATAAGATATACACACTTGTAGGACATGCAATACTGTGAGAGACCATGAAAAAGTCTTAAAATGAGAAAATCACACTGTAGTACCTGGAATATGGTGAGAAACCCTGAAAAAGTCCAAAAATAAGAAATTCACACGTGTAGGACCTGCAATATGGTGAGAAACCCTGAAAAAGTCGAAAAATGAGAAGATCACACTGTAGGACTTGGAATAAGATGAGAAACCCTGAAAAAGTTGAAAAATGAGAAAATCACAATGTAGAAGATGGAATATGGTGAGCAATCCTGAAAAAGTCAAAAAATGAGAAAATCACACTGTGGAACATGGAATATGGTGAGAAACTCTGAAAAAGGCGAAAAATTGGAAAAATCACACTCTAGGACTTGGAATATGATGAGAAACCCTGAAAAAGTCAAAAATGAGAAAATCAGACTATAGTAGCTGGAATATGGTGAGAAACATTGAAAAAGTCTCAAAATGAGAAAATCACACAGTTGGACCTGCAATATGGTGAGAAACACTGAAACAGTCGAAAAATAAGAAAATCAAACTTGTAGTACTTGCAATATGGTGAGAAACCCCTGAAAAATTCCAAAAATGAGAAATTCACACTGTAGGATTTAGAATATGATGAGAAACCGTGAAAAAGTCAAAAAATGAGAAAAATACACTGTAGAAGCTGGAATATGGTGAGTAAACCCTGAAAAAGTCGAAAAATAAGAAAATCACACTTGTAGAACCTCCAATATGGTGAGAAACCCTGAAAAAGTTGAAAAATAAGAAAATCACACTTGTAGAACCTCCAATATGGTGAGAAACCCTGAAAAAGTCTAAAAATGAGAAAATCACACTGTAGGACCTGGAATATGGTGAGAAACCCTGAAAGATCGAAAAATAAGAAAATCAAACTTGTAGTACCTGCAATATGGTGAGAAACCCTGCAAAAGGCAAAAAATGAGAAAATCACAATATAGGACTTGGAATAAGATGAGAAACCGTGAAAAAGACAAAAAATGACAAAAACACACTGTAGGAGCTGGAATATGGTGAGAAACCCTAAAAAAGTCCAAAAATAAGAAATTCACACTTGTAGGACTTGCAATATGGTGAGAAACCCTGAAAAAGTCGAAAAATGAGAAAATCACGCAGTAGTACCTGGAATATGGTGAGAAACACTGAAAAATTCATACTTGTAGGACCTGCAATATGGTGAGGGCTCAACAATTAACAGCATTGTCTCCTCTTCCAGAGAACCTGGGATCAACTATCAGCCACTATATGGTGGCCCATCTCCAGTTCCCCGGGATCAGACAGACAGACAGACAGAGTTAAGGAACGCAGGCCTGCCTGGACTTTCTTTTTTTCTTATCATTTTTAAAAAATGATTATTTATTTATTTATTTATTTATTTATTTATTTATTAGATATAAGTACATGGTAGCAGTCTTCAGACACTCCAGAAGACGGTGTCAGATTCTGGACAATCTAAATCCCTCTTATGGTCTGCATACAGGTACATAAACACAGCCTCACATATACTTCTAAAAATTTAAGATGGGTGGGGCCACTTTACTGCTCAAAAATTAACAGCATTGTCTCCTCTTCCAGAGAACCTGGGTTCAACTACCAGCAACTATATGGTGGCCCATCTCCAGTTCCAGGGGATCAGACAGACAGACAGACATACAGACAGATAGAGATAAGGATGGCAGGCCTGCCTGGTCTTTCTTTCTTTCTTATCCTTTTTAAGAAATGTTTATTTATTTATTTATTTATTTATTTATTTATTTATTTATTCATTTATTTATTTATTTATTTATTTATTTATTAAATATAAGTACACTGTAGCTGTCTTCAGACACTGAGGAAGAGGGTGTCAGATTCTGGAGAATCTGAATCCCTCTTATGGACTGCAAATGATATACATAAGCACAGACTCACAATTACTTCCAAAAATTTAAAGATGTGTGGGGCCACTGAAAGGGCTCAACAATTAACAGCATTGTCTCCTCTTCCAGAGAACCTGGGATCAACTACCAGCAACTATATAATGGCCCATCTCCAGTTCCAGGGAATCAGACAGACAGACAGACAGACAGACTAGAATGGCAGGCCTGTCTGGTTTTTCATTCTTTCTTATCCTTTTTAAAACATCTTTCTTTCTTTCTTTCTTTCTTTCTTTCTTTCTTTCTTTCTTTCTTTCTTTCTTTCTTTCTTACTTTCTTGCTTTCTTGCTTTCTTGCTTTCTTGCTTTCTTGCTTTCTTGCTTTCTTGCTTTCTTTATTTATTTATTTATTTATTAGATATAAGTACACTGTAGATGTCTTCAGACACTCCAGAAGAGGGTATCAGTTTCTGGAGAATCTAAATCCCTCTTATGGTCTGCATACAATGTACATAAACACAGCCTCACATATACTTCTAAAAATTTAAAGATGGGTGGGGCCACTGAAAGGGCTCAACAATTAACAGCATTGTCTCCTCTTCCAGAGAACCTGGGATCAACTACCAGCAACTATATGGTGGCCCATCTCTAGTTCCAGGGGATCAGACAGACAGACTGACAGACAGAGATAAGGATGGCAGGCCTACCTGGTCTTTCTTTCCTTCTTATCCTTTTAAAAAAATGTTTATTTATTTATTTATGTATGTATTTATTAGATATAAGTACACAGTAGCTGTCTTCAGACACTCCAGAAGAGGGTGTCAGATTACGGAGAATCTAAATCCCTCTTATGGTCTGCATATGATGTATATAAACACAGCCTCACATATACTTCTAAAAATTTAAAGATGGGTGGGGCCACTTAAAGGGCTCAACAAATACCAGCATTGTCTCCTCTTCCAGAGAACCTGGGATCAACTACCAGCAAAAATATGGTGGCGCATCTCCAGTTTCAGGGGATCAGATAGATAGACAGACAAACAGACAAGGAAGGCAGGCCTGCTTGGTTTTTATTTCTTTCTTATCCTTTTTAAAACATGTTTATTTAATTATTTATGTATTTATAAGATATAAGTACACTCTAGCTGTCTTCAGACACTCCAGAAGAGGGTGTCAGATTCTGAAATATCTAAATCCCTCTTATGGTCTGCATATGATGTACATAAACACAGCCTCACAAATTCTTCTAAAAATTTAAAGATGGGTGGGGCCACTGAAAGGGCTCAAAAATTAACAGCATTGTCTCCTCTTGCAGAGATACTGGGATCAACTACCAGCAACTATATGGTGGCCCATCTCCAGTTCCAGGGTATCAGACAGACAGACAGATAGACAGAGATAAGGATGGCAGGCCTGCCTGGTCTTTCTTTCTTTCTTTCTTATCCTTTTTAAAAAATGTTTATTTATTTATTTATTTATTTATTTATTTATTTATTTATTTATTAGATATAAGTACACTGTAGTTGTCTTCAGTCACTCCAGAAGAGGGTGTCAGATTCTGGAGAATATAAATCCCTCTTATGGTCTGCATATGATGTACATAAACACAGAGTCACATATAGTTCTAAAAATTTAAAGATGGGTGGGGACCCAGAAAGGGCTCAATAATTAACAGCATTGACTCCTCTTCCAGAGAACCTGGGATCAACAATGAGCAACTATATGGTGGCCCATCTTTCGTTCCAGTGGATCAGACAGACAGACAGACAGACAGAGATAAGGATGGCAGGCCTGCCTGGTCTTTCTTTTTTTCTTATCCTTTTAAAAAAATGTTTATTTATTTATGTATGTATATATTTATTTATTTATTTATGTATTTATTAGATATAAGTACAATGTAGCTGTCTTCAGACACTCCAGAAGAGGGTGTCAGAATCTGGAGAATCTAAATCCCTCGTATGGTCTGCATATGATGTACATAAACACAGCCTCACATATACTTCTAAAAATTTAAAGATGGGTGGGGCTACTGAAAGGGCTCAACAACTAACAGCATTGTCTCCTCTTCCAGAGTACCTGGGATCAACTACCAGCAACTATATGGTGGCCCATCTCCAGTTCCAGGGGATCTGACAGATAGAGAGACAGACAGACAGACAGACAGACAAGGTGGCAGGCCTGCCTGGTCTTTCTTTCTTTCTTATCCTTTTTAAAAATGTTTATTAATTTATGTATGTATTTATTAGATAAAAGTACACGGTAGCTGTCTTCAAACACTCCCGAAGAGGGTTTCAGATTCTGGAGAATCTATATCCCTCTTATGATCTGCATATGATGTACATAAACACAGCCTCACATATACCTCTAAAAACTTAAAGATGGGTGGGGCCACTGAAAGGGCTCAACAATTAACAGCATTGTCTCCTCTTCCAGAGAACCTGGGATCAACTACCAGCAATTATATGGTGGCCCATCTCCAGTTCCGGGGATCAGACAGACAGACAGACAGACAAGGATGGCAGGCCTGCCTGGTCTCTCTTTCTTTATTATCCTTTTTAAAAAATGTTTATTTGTTTATTTATGAATTTATTAGATATAATTACACTATAGCTGTCTTCAGACACTCCAGTAGAGGGTGTCAGATTGTGGAGAATCTAAATCCTTGTTATGGTCTGCATATGATATACATAAACAGAGACTCACATATACTTCTAAAAATTTAAAGATGTGTGGGACCACTGAAAGGGCTCAACAATTAACAGCATTATATCCTCTCCAGAGAACCTGGGATCAACTACCATCAACTATATGGTGGCCCATCTCCAGTTCCAGGGGATCAGACAGACAGACAGAGAAACAGACAAGGATAAGGATGGCATGCCTGCCTGGTCTTTCTTTCTTTCTTATCCATTTTTAAAAATGTTTATTTATTTATTTATTTATTTATTTATTTATGTATTTTTTAGATATAAGTACACTGTAGCTGTCTTCAGACACTCCAGTAGAGGGTGTCAGATTCTGGAGAATCTAAATCCCTCTTATGGTCTGCATATGATGTACATAAACACAGCCTCACATATACTTCTAAAAATTTAAAGATGGGTGGGGCCACTGAAAGGGCTCAATAATTAAGAGCATTGTCTCCTCTTCCAGAGAACCTGGGATCAACTACAAGCAACTATATGGTTGCCCATCTCCAGTTCCAGGGGATCAGACAGAGAGACAGACAGACAGACAGAGATAAGGATGGAAGGCCTGCCTGGTCTTTCTTTCTTTCTTATCCTTTTTAAAAAATGTTTATTTATTTATTTATTTATTTATTTATTTATGTATTTATTAGATATAAGTACACTGTAGCTATCTTCAGACACTCCAGAAGAGGGTGTCATATTCTGGAGAATCTAAATCCCTCTTATTGTCTGCATATGATGTACATAAACACAACCTCACATACACCTCTAAAAATTTAAAGATGAGTGGGGCCACTGAAAGGGCTCAACAATTAACAGCATTGTCTCCTCTTCCAGAGAACCTGGGATCAACTACCAGCAACTATATGGTGGCCTATCTCCAGTTCCAAAGGATCATATAGATAGACAGACAGACAGACAGAGATAAGGATGGCAGGACTTCCTGGTGTTTCTTTCTTTCTTATCCTTTTTAAAGAATGTTTATTTATTTATTTATTCATGTATTTATTATATTTACGTACACTGTAGCTGTCTTCAGACACTCCAGAAGAGGGTGTCAGTTTCTGGAGAATCTAAATCACTCTTATGGTCTGAATATGATGTACATAAACACAGCCTCAGATATACTTATAAAAATTTAATGAAGGGTGGGGCCACTGAAAGGGCTCAATAATTTACAGCATTGTCTCCTCTTCCAGAGAACCTTGGATAAACTACCAGCAACTATATGGTGGCCCATATCCAGTACCAGAGGATCAGACAGACAGACAGGCAGACAGACAGAGATAAGAATGGCAGGCCTGCCAGGTCTTTCTTTCTTTCTTGTCCTTTTTAAAAAATGTTTATTTATTTATGTATTTATTATATATAAGTACTCTGTAGCTATCTACAGACACTCCAGAAGAGGGTGTCAGATTCTGAAGAATCTAAAACCATCTTATGGTCTGCATATTATGTACATAAACACAGCCTCAGATATACTTCTAAAAATTTAAAGATAGGTGGGGCCACTGAAAGGGCTCAACAATTAACAGCATTGTCTCCTCTTCCAGAGAACCTGGGATCAACTACCAGCAACTATATGGTGACCTATCTTCAGTTCCAAAGGATCATATAGAGAGACAGACAGACAGACAGAAATGAGGATGGCAGGCCTGCCTGGTCTTTCTTTCTTTCTTATCCATTTGAAAAAATATTTACTTATTAATTAATTAATTAATTAATTTATTTATTTATTTATTTATTAGATATAAGTACACTGTAGCTGTCTTCAGACACTCCAGAAGAGGGTGTGAGATTCAGGAGAATCTAAATACCTCTTATGGTCTGCATATGATGTACATAAACACAGACTCAAGTATACTTCTAAAAATTTAAAGATGGGTGGGGCCAAAGAATGGGCTCAACAATTAACAGCGTTGTCTCCTCTTCCAGAGAACCTGGGATCAACTACCAGCAACTATATGGTGGCCCATCTGCAGTTCCAGGGATCAGACAGACAGACAGACAGACAGAGATAAGGATGGCAGGCCTGCCTGGTCTTTCTTTCTTACTTATCCTGTTTAAAAAATGTTTATTTATTTATTTATTTATATATTTATGTATTTATTAGATATAAGTACACTGTAGCTGTCTTCAGACACTCCAGAAGAGGGTGTCAGATTCTGGAGAATTTAAATCACTCTTATGGTCTGCATATGATGTACATAAATACAGCCTCACATTTACCTCTAAATATTTAAAGATAGGTGGGGCCACTGAGAGGGCTCAAGAATTAACAGCATTGTCTCCTCTTCCAGATAACATTGGATAAACTACCAGCAACTATATGGTGGCCCATCTCCAGTTCCAGGGTATCAGACAGACAGACAGAGAGACAGAGATAAGGATGGAGGCCTGCCTGGTCTTTCTTTCTTTCTTATACTTTAAAAAAATGTTTATTTATTTATTTATTTATTTATTTATTTATTTATTTATGTATGTATTTATTAGAAATAAGTACACTGTAGCTGTCTTCAGACACTCTAGAAGAGGGTCTCATCTTCTGGAGAATCTAAATCCCTCTTATGGTCTTCATATGATGTACATAAACACAGCCTCACATATACTTCTAAAAATTTAAAGATGGGTGGGCCCACTGAAAGGGCTCAACAATTAACAGCATTGTCTCTTCTTCCAGAGAACTTGGGATCAACTACCAGCAACTATATGGTGGCCCATCTCAAGTTCCAGGGGATCATACAGACAGACATACAGACAGTGATAAGGATGGCAGGCCTGCCTGTTCTTTCTTTCTTTCTTATCCTTTTTAAAAAAATGTTTATTTATATATTTATTTATGGATTTATTAGATATAAGTACACTGTAGCTGTCTTCAGACACTCCAGAAGAGGGTGTCAAATTCTGGAATCTAAATCCCTCTTATGGTCTGCATATGATGAACATAAACACAGCCTCACATATACTTCTAAAAATTTAAAGATGTGTGGGGCCACTGAGAGGGCTCAACAATTAAGAGCATTGTCTCCTCTTTCAGAGAACCTGGGATAAAATATCAGCACCTTATGGTGGCCCATCTCCAGTTCCAGTGGATCAGACAGACAGACAGACAGAGAGACAGAGATAAGTATGGCAGGCCTGCCTGGTCTTTCTTTATTTCTTATACTTTTTAAAAAATGATTATTTTTTATTTATTTATTTATTTATTTATTTATTTATTTATTTATTAGATATAAGTACACTGTACCCGTCTTCAGACACTCCAGAAGAGGGTGACAGATTCTAGAGAATCTAAATCCCTCTTATGGTCTGAATATGATGGACATAAACACAGATTCACATACACTTCTAAAAATTTAAGATGGGTGGGGCCACTGAAAGGACTCAACAATTAACAGCATTGTCTCTTCTTCCAGAGAACCTGGGATCAACTAACAGCAACTATATGGTGGCCCATCTCCAGTTCCAGGGGATCAGACAAACAGACAGACAGACAGACAGAGATAAGGATGGCAGGCCTGCCTGGTCTTACTTTCTTTCTTATCCTTTTTAAAAAATGTTTATTTATTTATTTACTTATGTATTTATTATATATAAGTACACTGTAGCTGTCTACAGTCACTCCAGTAGAGGGTGTCAGATTCTGGAGAATCTAAATCCTCTTATAATCTGAATATGATGTACATAAACACAGCCTCACATATACTTCTAAATATTTAAAGAAGTGTGGGGCCACTGAAAGGGCTCAACAATTAACGGCATTGTCTCCTCTTCCAGAGAACCTTGGATCAACTACCAGCAACTATATGTTGGCCCATCTCCAGTTCCAGGGGATCAGACAGACAGACAGACAGACAGAGATAAGGATGGCAGGCCTGCCTGGTCTTATATTCTTTGTTATCCTTTTTCAAAAATGTTTATTTATTTATTTATTTATTTATTTATTTATTTATTTATTTATTTATTATAAGTACACTGTAGCTGTCTTCAGACACTCAAGTATAGGGTGTCAGATTCTGGAAAATCTAAATCCTCTTATAATCTGAATATGATGTACATAAACACAGCCTCACATATACTTCTAAATATTTAAAGAAGTGTGGGGCCACTGAAGGGCTCAACAATTAACAGCATTGTCTCCTCTTCCAGAGAACCTTGGATCAACTACCAGCAACTATATGGTGGCCCATCTCCAGTTCCCGGGGATCAGATAGACAGACAGACAGACAGACAGAGATATGGATGGCAGGCCTGCCTGGTCTTTCTTTCTTTCTTATCCTTTTTTAAAAAAATTTTATTTATATATTTATTTATGTATTTATTAGATATAAGTATACTGTAGCTGTCTTCAGACACTCCAGAAGAGGGTGTCAGATTCTGGAGAATCTAAATCCCTCTTATGGTCTGCATATGATGTACATAAACACAGCCTAACATATACTTCTAAAAATTAAAAGATGTGTGGGGCCACTGAAAGGGTTCAAAAATTAACAGCATTGTCTCCTCTTATAGAGAACCTGGGATCAACTACCAGCAACTATATGGTGGTCCATCTCCAGTTCCAGGGGATCAGACAGACAGACACACAGACAGTGATAAGGGTGGCAGGCCTGCCTGGTCTTTCTTTCTTTCTTATCTTTTTTTAAAAAAATGTTTGTTTATTTATTTATTTATTTATTTATTTATTTATTTATTTATTTATTTATTAGATATAAGTACACTGTAGCTGTTCACACACTGCAGAAGAGGGTGTCAGATTCTGGAGAATCTAAATCCCTCTTATGGTCTGCATATGATGTACATAAACACAGCCTCACATATACTTCTAAAAATTTAAAGAAGGGTGGGGCCACTCTAAAAGCTCAACAATTAACAGCATTGTCTCTTCTTCCAGAGTACCTGCGATCAACTACCAGCAACTATATGGTGGCCCATCTCCAGTTCCAGGGGAACAGACAGACAGACATACAGACAGTGATAAGGATGGCAGGCCTGCCTGGTCTTTCTTTCTTTCTTATCCTTTTTAAAAAAATGTATATTTATATATTTATTTATGTATTTATTAGATATAAGTACACTGTAGCTGTCTTCAGACACTCCAGAAGAGGGTGTCAGATTCTGGAGAATCTAAATCCCTCTTATGGTCTGCATATGATGTACATAAACACAGCCTCACATATACTTCTAAAAATTTAAAGATGTGTGGGGCCACTGGGAGGGCTCAACAATTAACAGCATTGTCTCCTCTTTCAGAAAACCTGGGATAAACTACCAGCAACTTATGGTGGCCCATCTCCAGTTCCAGTGGATCAGACCGACAGACAGACAGAGAGACAGAGATAAGGATGGCAGGCCTGTCTGGTCTTTCTTTATTTCTTATTCGTTTTAAAAAATGTTTATTTATTCATTTATTTATGTATTTATTAGATATAAGTACACTGTAGCCGTCTTCAGACACTCCAGAAGAGGGTGACAGATTATAGAGAATCTAAATCCCTCTTATGGTCTGAATATGATGTACATAAACACAGCATCACATATACTTCTAAAAATTAAAAAACGGTGGGGCCACTGAAAGGGCTCAACAATTAACAGCATTGTCTCCTCTTCCAGAGAACCTGGGATCAACTACCAGCAACTATATGGTGGCCCATCTCCAGTTCAAGGGGATCAGGCAGACAGACAGACAGACAGACAGAGATAAGGATGGCAGGCCTGCCTGGTCTTACTTTCTTTCTTATCCT
This sequence comes from Mus caroli, assembly GCF_978045245.1. Taxonomy (NCBI): domain Eukaryota; kingdom Metazoa; phylum Chordata; class Mammalia; order Rodentia; family Muridae; genus Mus; species Mus caroli. Next base: position 74,435 of record NW_028227670.1, on the reverse strand, counting down.
TTTTAAAAAATGTTTATTCATTTATTTATTTATGTATTTATGTATTTATGAGATATAAGTACACTGTAGATGTCTTCAGACACTCCAGAAGAGGGTGTCAGATTCTGGAGAATCTAAATCCCTCTTATGGTCTGCATATGATGTACATAAACACAGCCTCACATATACTTCTAAATATTTAAAGATGGGTAGGGCCACTGATTGGGCTCAACAATTAACAGCATTGTCTCCTCTTCCAGAGAACCTGGGATCAACTAACAGCAACTATATGGTGGCCCATCTCCAGTTCCAAGGGATCAGAGAGACTGACAGACAGACAGACTGACAGAGATAAGGATGGCAGGTTTGCCTGGTCTTTCTTTCTTTCTTATCCTTTTTAAAAAATGTTTATTTATTTATTTATGTATTTATTATATATAAGTTCACTGTAGCTGTCTTCAGACACTCCAATATAGGGTGTCAGATTCTGGAGAATCTAAATCCTCTTATAATCTGAATATGATATACATAAATATAGCCTCACATATACTTCTAAATATTTAAAGAAGTATGGGGCCACTGAAAGGGCTCAACAATTAACAGCATTGTCTCCTCTTCCAGAGAACCTTGGATCAACTACCAGCAACTATATGGTGGCCCATCTCCAGTTCCCGGGGATCAGATAGACAGGCAGACAGACAGACAGTGATATGGATGGCAGGCCTGCCTGGTCTTTCTTTCTTTCTTATCCTTTTTAAAAAATGTTTATTTACTTATTTATTTATTTATCTATTTATTTATTAGATATAAGTTCACTGTAGCTGTCTTCAGACACTCCAATATAGGGTGTCAGATTCTGGAGAATCTAAATCCTCTTATAATCTGAATATGATATACATAAATATAGCCTCACATATACTTCTAAATATTTAAAGATGGGTGGCGCCACTGAAAGGGCTCAACAATTAACAGCATTGTCTCCTCTTCCAGAGAACCTGGGATCAACTACCAGCAACTATTCGTGGCCCATCTCCAGTTTCCAGGGATCAGATAGACAGACAGACAGACAGACAGACAGAGATATGGATGGCAGGCCTGCCTGGTATTTCTTTCTTTCTTATCCTTTTTAAAAAATGTTTATTTATTTATTTATTTATTTATTTATTTATTTATTTATTCATTTATTTATGTATTCAGTAGATATAAGTACACTGTAGCTGTTCAGGCACTCCAGAAGAGGGTGTCAGATTCTGGAGAATCTAAATCCCTCTTATGGTCTGCATATGATGTACATAAACACAGCCTCACATATACTTCTAAAAATTTAAAGAAGGGTGAGGCTACTCTAAAAGCTCAACAATTAACAGCATTGTCTCCTCTTCCAGAGTACCTGGGATCAACTACCAGCAAATATATGGTGGCCCACCTCCAGTTCCAGGGGATCAGACAGACAGACATACAGACAGTGATAAGGATGGCAGGCCTGCCTGGTCTTTCTTTCTTTCTTATCCTTTTTAAAAAAATGTTTATTTATATATTTATTTATGTATTTATTCGATATAAGTACACTGTAGCTGTCTTCAGACACTCTAGAAGAGGTTGTCATCTTCAGGAGAATCTAAACCCCTCTTATGGTCTGCATATGATGTACATAAACACAGCCTCACATATACTTCTAAAAATTTAAAGATGGGTGGGGCCACTGAAAGGGCTCAACAACTAACAGCATTGTCTCCTCTTCCAGAGAACCTGGGATCAACTACCAGCAACTATATGGTGGACCATCTCCAGTTCCAGGGTATCTGACAGATAGACAGACAGACAGACAGACAGACAGACAAGGTGGCAGGCCTGCCTGGTCTTTCTTTCTTTCTTATTCTTTTTAAAAAATGTTTATTTATTTATTTATGTATTTATTAGATATAAGTACACTCTAGTTGTCTTCAGACACTCTAGAAGAGGGTGTCATATTCTGGAGAATCTAAATCCCTCTTATGGTCTGCATATGATGTACATAAACACAGCCTCACATATACTTCCAAAAATTTAAAGATTGGTGGGCCCACAGAAAGGGCTCAACAATTAACACCATTGTCTCCTCTTCCAGAGAACGTGGGATCAACTACCAGCAACTATATGGTGGCCCATCTCAAGTTGCAGGGGATCAGACAGACAGACAGACAGTGATAAGGATGGCAGGCCTTCCTGATTTTTCTTTCTTTCTTATCCTTTTAAAAATGTTTATTTATTTATTTATTAATTTATTTATTTATTTATTTATTTATTTATTTATTTATTTATTTATGTACTTATTAGATATAAGTACACTCTAGCTGTCTTTAGACTCTCCAGAAGAGGGTGTCAGATTCTGGGGAATCTATATCCCTCTTATGGTCTGCATATGATGTACATAAACACAGCCTCACATATACTTCTAAAAATTTAAAGATGGGTGGGGCCACTGAAAGGGCTCAACAATTAACAGCATTGTCTCCTCTTCCAGAGGACCTGGGATCAACTACCAGCAACTATATTGTGGCCCATCTCCTGTTCCAGGGGATCAGACAGACAGACAGACAGACAGTGATAAGGATGGCAGTCCTGCCTGGTCTTTCTTTCTTTCTTATCCTTTTTTTAAAAAAAATTTTGTTTATTTAATTATTTATTTATTTATTTATTTATTTATTTATTTATTTATTTATTAGATATAAGTACACTGTAGCTGTTCACACACTGCAGAAGAGGGTGTCAGATTCTGGAGAATCTAAATCCCTCTTATGGTCTGCATATGATGTACATAAACACAGCCTCACATATACTTCTAAAAATTTAAAGAAGGGTGGGGCCACTCTAAAAGCTCAATAATTAACAGCATTGTCTCCTCTTCCAGAGTACCTGGGATCAACTACCAGCAACTATATGGTGGCCCATCTCCAGTTCCAGGGGAACAGACAGACAGACATACAGACAGTGATAAGGATGGCAGGCCTGCCTGGTCTTTCTTTCTTTCTTATCCTTTTTAAAAAAATGTTTATTTATATATTTATTTATGTATTTATTAGATATAAGTACACTGTAGCTGTCTTCAGACACTCCAGAAGAGGGTGTCAGATTCTGGAGAATCTAAATCCCTCTTATGGTCTGCATATGATGTACATAAACACAGCCTCACATATACTTCTAAAAATATAAAGATGTGTGGGGCCACTGGGAGGGCTCAACAATTAACAGCATTGTCTCCTCTTTCAGAGAACCTGGGTTAAACTACCAGCACCTTATGGTGGCCCATCTCCAGTTCCAGAGGATCAGACCGACAGACTGACAGAGAGACAGAGATAAGGATGGCAGGCCTGCCTGGTCTTTCTTTATTTCTTATTCGTTTTAAAAAAATGATTATTTATTTATTTATTTATTTATTTATTTATTTATTTATTTATTAGATATAAGTACACTGTACCCGTCTTCAGACACTCCAGAAGAGGGTGACAGATTCTAGAGAATCTAATCCCTCTTATGGTCTGAATATGATGTACATAAAAACAAAATCACATATACTTCTAAAAATTAAAAATGGGTGGGGCCACTGAAAGGGCTCAACAATTAAGAGCATTGTCTCCTCTTCCAGAGAACATGGGATCAACTACCAGCAACTATATGGTGGCCCATCTCCAGTTCCAGGGGATCAGACAGACAGACAGACAGACAGACAGAGAAAAGGATGGCAGGCCTGCCTGGTCTTACTTTCTTTCTTATCCTTTTTAAAAAAATATTTATTTATTTATTTATTTATTTATTTATTTATTTATGTATTTATTAGATATAAGTACACTGTAGCTGTCTTCAGACACTCCAGAAGAGGGTGTCAGATTCTGGAGAATCTAAATCCCTCTTATGGTCTGCATATGATGTACATAAACACAGCCTAACATATACTTCTAAAAATTAAAAGATGTGTGGGGCCACTGAAAGGGCTCAAAAATTAACAGCATTGTCTCCTCTTATAGAGAACCTGGGATCAACTACCAGCAACTATATGGTGGTCCATCTCCAGTTCCAGGGGATCAGACAGACAGACACACAGACAGTGATAAGGGTGGCAGGCCTGCCTGGTCTTTCTTTCTTTCTTATCCTTTTTAAAAAATTTTTATTTATATATTTATTTATGTATTTATTAGATATAAGTACACTGTAGCTGTCTTCAGACACTGCAGAAGAGGGTGTCAGATTCTGCAGAATCTAAATCCCTCTTATGGTCTGCATATGATGTACATAAACACAGCCTCACATATACTTCTAAAAATTTAAAGATGTGTGGGGCCACTGGGAGGGCTCAACAATTAACAGCATTGTCTCCTCTTTCAGAGAACCTGGGATAAACTACCAGCACCTTATGGTGGCCCATCTCCAGTTCCAGTGGATCAGACCGACAGACAGACAGAGAGAGAGAGATAAGGATGGCAGGCCTGCCTGGTCTTTCTTTATTTCTTATTCGTTTTAAAAAATGTTTATTTATTTATTTATTCATTTATTTATGTATTTATTAGATATAAGTACACTGTAGCCGTCTTCAGACACTCCAGAAGAGGGTGACAGATTATAGAGAATCTAAATCCCTCTTATGGTCTGAATATGATGTACATAAACACAGCATCACATATACTTCTAAAAATTAAAAAACGGTGGGGCCACTGAAAGGGCTCAACAATTAACAGCATTGTCTCCTCTTCCAGAGAACCTGGGATCAACTACCAGCAACTATATGGTGGCCCATCTCCAGTTCTAGGGGATCAGGCAGACAGACAGACTGACAGACAGAGATAAGGATGGCAGGCCTGCCTGGTCTTATTTTCTTTCTTATCCTTTTTAAAAAATGTTTATTTATTTATTTATTTATTTATTTATTTATTTATTTATTTATTAGATATAAGTTCACTGTAGCTGTCTTCAGACACTCCAGAAGAGGGTGTCAGATTCTGGAGAATCTAAATCCCTCTTATGGTCTGCATATGATGTACAAAAACACAGCCTCACATATACTTCTAAATATTTAAAGATGGGCAGGGCCACTGATAGGGCTCAACAATTAACAGCATTGTCTCCTCTTCCAGAACCCTGGGATCAACTACCAGCAACTTTATGGTAGCCCATCTCCAGTTCCAGGGGATCAGACAGACAGACAGACAGACAGACAGAGATAAGGATGGCAGGCCTGCCTGGTCTTACTTTCTTTCTTATCCTTTTTAAAAAATGTTTATTTATTTATTTATTTATTTATTTATTTATGTATTTATGTATTTATGAGATATAAGTACACTGTAGCTGTCTTCAGACACTCCAGAAGAGGGTGTCAGATTCTGGAGAATCTAAATCCCTCTTATGGTCTGCATATGATGTACATAAACACAGCCTCACATATACTTCTAAATATTTAAAGATGGGTAGGGCCACTGATAGGGCTCAACAATTAACAGCTTTGTCTCCTCTTCCAGAGAACCTGGGATCAACTAACAGCAACTATATGGTGGCCCATCTCCAGTTCCAAGGGATCAGACAGACTGACAGACAGACAGACTGACAGAGATAAGGATGGCAGGTTTGCCTGGTCTTTGTTTCTTTCTTATCCTTTTTAAAAAATGTTTATTTATTTATTTATTTATTTATCTATTTATTTATTAAATATAAGTACACTGTAGCTGTCTTCAGACAATCCAGAAGAGGGTGTCAGATTCTGGAGAATCTAAATCCCTCTTATGGTCTGCATATGATGTACATAAACACAGCCTCACATATACTTCTAAATATTTAAAGATGGGTGGCGCCACTGAAAGGGCTCAACAATTAACAGCATTGTCTCCTCTTCCAGAGAACCTGGGATCAACTACCAGCAACTATTCGTGGCCCATCTCCAGTTCCCAGGGATCACATAGACAGACAGACAGACAGACAGACAGAGAGACAGAGATATGGATGGCAGGCCTGCCTGGTCTTTCTTTCTGTCTTATCCTTTTAAAAAAATGTTTATTTATTTATTTATTTATTTATTTATTTATTTATGTATTTATGTATTTATTAGATATAAGTACACTGTAGCTGTGCAGACACTCCAGAAGAGGGTGTCATATTCTTGAGAATCTAAATCCCCCTTATGGTCTGCATATGATGTACATAAACACAGCCTCACATATACTTCTAAAAATTTAAAAAAGGGTGGGGCCACTCTAAAAGCTCAACAATTAACAGCATTGTCTCCTCTTCCAGAATACCAGGGATCGACTACCAGCAACTATATGGTGGCCCATCTCCAGTTCCAAAAGATCAGACAGACAGACATACAGACAGTGCTAAGGATGGCAGGCCTGTCTGGTCTTTCTTTCATTCTTATCCTTTTTAAAAAAATGTTTATTTATATATTTGTTTATGGATTTATTAGATATAAGTACACTGTAGCTGTCTTCAGACACTGCAGAAGAGGGTGTCAGATTCTGGAGAATCTAAATCCCTCTTATGGTCTGCATATGATGTACATAAACACAGCCTCACATATACTTCTAAAAATTTAAAGATGTGTGGGGCCACTGAGAGGGCTCAACATTTAACAGCATTGTCTCCTTTTTTATAGAACCTGGGATAAACTACCAGCACCTTATGGTGGGCCATGTCCAGTTCCAGTGGATCAGACAGACAGACAGACAGAGAGACAGAGATAAGGATGGCAGGCCTGCCTGGTCTTTCTTTATTTCTTATACTTTTTAAAAAATGTTTATTTATTTATTTATTTATTTATTTATTTATTTATTTATTTATGAATTTATTAGATATAAGTACACTGTAGCTGTTCAGACACTCCAGAAAAGGGTGTCAAATTCTGGAGAATCAAAATCTCTCTTATGGTCTGCATATGATGTACATAAACACAGCCTAACATATACTTCTAAAAATTAAAAGATGTGTGGGGCCACTGAAAGGGCTCAACAATTAACAGCATTGTCTCCTCTTATAGAGAACCTGGGATCAACTACCAGCAACTATATGGTGGTCCATCTCCAGTTCCAGGGGATCAGAAGACAGACAGACAGACAGTGATAAGGATGGCAGTCTTCCTGGCCTTTCTTTCTTTCTTATCCTTTTTTTTAAAAAATGTTTGTTTTTTTATTTATTTATTTATTTATTTATTTATTAGATATAAGTACACTGTAGCTGTTCAGACACTCCAGAAGAGGGTGTCAGATTCTGGAGAATCTAAATCCCTCTTATGGTCTGCATATGATGTACATAAACACAGCCTCACATATATTTCTAAAAATTTAAAGAAGAGTGCGACCACTCTAAAAGCTCAACAATTAACAGCATTGTCTCCTCTTCCAGAGTACCTGGGATCAACTACCAGCAACTATATGGTGGCCCATCTCCTGTTGCAGGGGATCAGACAGACAGACAGACAGACAGTGATAAGGATGGCAGGCCTGCCTGGTCTTTCTTTCTTTCTTATCCTTTTTTAAAAAATGTTTATTTATATATTTATTTATGTATTTATTAGATATAAGTACACTGTAGCTGTCTTCAGACACTCCAGAAGAGGGTGTCAGATTCTGGAGAATCTAAATCCCTCTTATGGTCTGCATATGATGTACATAAACACAGCCTCACATATACTTCTAAAAATTTAAAGATGTGTGGGGCCACTGAGAGGGCTCAACAATTAACAGCATTGTCTCCTCTTTCAGAGAACCTGGGATAAACTACCAGCACCTTATGGTGGCCCATCTCCAGTTCCAGTGGATCAGACAGACAGACAAACAGACAGAGAGACAGAGATAAAGATGGCAGGCCTGCCTGGTCTTTCTTTATTTCTTATACTTTTTAAAAAATGTTTATTTATTTATTTATTTATTTATTAGATATAACTACACTGTAGCCGTCTTCAGACACTCCAGAAGAGGGTGTCAGATTCTAGAGAATCTAAATCCCTCTTATGGTCTGAATATGATGTACATAAACACAGCCTCACATATACTTAAAAAATTAAAAGGCCACTGAAAGGACTCAACAATTAACAGCATTGTCTCCTCTTCCAGAGAACCTGGGATCAACCTCCAGCACCTACAAAGTGGCCCATCTCCAGTTCCAGGCGATCAGACAGACAGACAGACAGACAGACAGAGATAAGGATGGCAGGCCTGCCTGGTCTTTCTTTATTTCTTATCCTTTTTAAAAAATATTTATTTATTTATTTATTTATTTATTTATTTATTTATTTATGTAATTATTAGATATAAGTACACTGTAGCTGTTCAGACACTCCAGTAGAGGGTGTCAGATTCTGGAGAATCTAAATCCCTCTTATTGTCTCCATATGATGTACATAAACACAGCCTAACATATACTTCTAAAAATTAAAAGATCTGTGGGGACACTGAAAGGGCTCAACAATTAACAGCATTGTCTCGTCTTATAGAGAACCTGGGATCAACTACCAGCAACTATATGGTGGTCCATCTCCAGTTCCAGGGGATCAGACAGACAGACAGACAGACAGTGATAAGAATGGCAGGTCTGCCTGGTCTTTCTTTCTTTCTTATCCTTTTTAAAAAAAAATGTTTGTTTATTTATTTATTTATTTATTCATTCATTTATTTATTTATTTATTTATTTATTAGATATAAGTACACTGTAGCTGTTCAGACACTCCAGAAGAGGGTGTCAGATTCTGGAGAATCTAAATCCCTCTTATGGTCTGCATATGATGTACATAAACACAGCCTCACATATACTTCTAAAAATTTAAAGATGGGTGGGGCCACTGAAAGGGCTCAACAATTAACAGCACTGACTCCTCTTCCAGAGAACCTGGGATCAACTACCAGCAACTATTCGTGGCCCATCTCCAGTTCCCAGAGATCAGATAGACAGACAGACAGACAGACAGAGGTGGAAAATAAGAAAATCACACTGTAGGACCCAGAATTACGAAAAAAATTGAAAAAATGTGGAAAATGAGAAAATCACATGCAGGGCCCAGAATATTTCGAGAAACACTGAAAAACGTGAAAATTAAAAATTCACACTGTTGGACACAGAATATGGCGAGAAACCATGAAAAAGTGGATAATTAAAATTCACACTGCAGGACACAGCATATTCCAATAAACCCTGAAAACGTGGAAAATTAAAAATTAACACTGAAGGACCTGGAATATGGCAAGAAAACCTGAAAAACGTGGAAATGAGAAAAATCACAGTGTAGGACCCAGAATATGAAGAAAAAAGCTGTAAAACGTGAAAAATTAAAAATTCACACTGAAGAACCCAGAATATTGCGAGAAAATCTGAAAAACGTGGAAAATGAAAAATACACACTGTAGGACCCAGAACATGGCAAGAAACCCTGAAAGAGTAGAAAATTAAAAACTCACACTGAAGGACCCCAAATATGGCAAGAAACCCTGAAAAAAGTAGAAAATTACAAACAGACACTGAAGAACCCCAATTATGGCGAGAAAACCTGAAAAAGGTGGAAAATGAGAAAATCACACTGTAGGACCCAGAATTACGAAAAAACTTGAAAATATCGAAAATGAGAAAATCACACTGTAGGACCCAGAATATGCCAAGAAACCCTGAAAACGTGAAAAATTAAAAATACAACGTTTAGGACCCAGAATAGGGCGAGAAACCCTGAAAAAAGTAGAAAATTACAAACTCACACTGAAGGACCCGAAAAATGGTCTGAAAGGTTGAAAAAGGTGGAAAATGAGAAAATCACACTGTAGGACCCAGAATTACGAAAAAAAATTGAAAAACGTGGAAAATGAGAAAATCATACTGCAGGACCCAGAATATGCCTAGAAACCCTGAAAATCATGAAAATTAAAAATTCACACTGTCAGACACATAATATGGCGAGAAACCATGAAAGAAGTGGAAAATTAAAAATTCACACTGTATTACCCAGAATATGGCGAGACATACTGAAAAACGTGGAAAATTAAAAATTCACACTGAAGGACCTGGGATATGGCCAGGAAACCTGAAAAACGAGGAAAATTCAAAACTCACATGGTAGGAACCAGAATAAGGCAAGAAAACCTGAAAAACCTGGAAATGAGAAAATCAAACTGTAGGACCCAGAATATGACAAAAAAAAAACCTGAAAAAATTACAAAATTAAAAATTCACACTGAAAGACCCCGAATATGGTGAGAAAACCTGAAAAGGTGGAAAATGAGAATAATCACACTGTCGGACACAGAATGGCAAAAAAAAAAAAAAAAACTGGAAAAATGTCGAAAACGAGAAAATCACACTGTAGGACCCAGAATATGACGAAAAAACCTGGAAAACGTGGAAAATTAAAAATGCACGTTGTAGGACCCAAAATATGCCGAGAAACCCTGAAAAACGTGAAAATTAAAAATTCACACTGAAGGACCTGGAATACAGTAAGGTAACCTGAAAAACGTGGAAATGAGAAAATCACAATTTAGGACCCAGAATATGACGAAAAAAACTGAAACACGTGGAAAATGAAAAATACACGCTGTAGGACACAGAATATGTCGAGAAACCCTGAAAAATTAGAAAATTAAAAACTCACACTGAAGGACCCCAAATATGGCGAGAGAACCTGAAAAAACTAGAAAATTAAAAATTCACACTGAAGGACTTGGAATATGGCGATAAAACCTGAAAAACGAGGAAAATTAAAAAATCACACTGAAGGACCCCAAATATAGTGAGAAAATCTGAAAAAGCTGGAAAATGAGAATAATCACACTGTAGGACCCAGAATTGTGAAAAAACTTGAAAAACGTCGAAAATGAGAAAATCACTCTGTAGGACACAGAATATGGCAAGAAACCCTGAGAAATGTGGAAAATTAAAAATACACTCTGTAGCACCCAGAATATGGCAAAAAACCCTCAAAAAAGTAGAAAATTAAAAACTCACACTGAAGGACCCCGAATATGGCGAGAAAAACAGAAAAAGGTGGAAAGTGAAAATAATCACACTGTATTACCCAGAATTACGAAAAAACATGAAAAAATTCGAAAATGAGAAAATCACACTGTAGGACCCAGAATATGGGGAGAAATCCTGAGAAACGTGGAAAATAAAAAATACACTCTGTAGCACCCAGAATATGGCAAGAAACCCTCAAAAAAGTAGAAAATTAAAAACTCACACTGAAGGACCCCTAATATGGTGAGAAAACATGAAAAAGGTAGAAAATGAGAATAAACACAATGTATTACCCAGAATTACAAAAACATGAAAAACATCGAAAATGAGAAAATCACACTTGTAGGACCCAGAAATATGAAAAAACTTGAAAAACGTGGAAAATGAGAAAATCACAATGCAGAAACCAGAATATGCTGAACAACCATGAAAAACCTGAAAATTAAAAATTCACACTGTTGGACACAGAATATGGTGAGAAACCATGAAAAGACTGGACAATTAAAAATTCACACTTTATTACCGAGATATGGAGAGAAATACTGAAAACCGTGGAAAAAAATTCACACTGAAGGACCTGGAATATGACAGGACCTGGAATACGGCAAGAGACCCTGAAATACATGGAACTGAGAAAATCACACAGTAGGACCCAGAATATGACGAAAAAAACTGAAAAAGGTAAAATATTAAAATATCACACGGAAGGACCCGGAATATGGCGAAAAACCTGAAAAACGAGGAAGATAAAAAACTAACACTGAAGGACACAGAATATGGCGAGAAAACCTGAAAAGAGTAGAAAATTAAAAATTCACACTGAAAGACCCCGAATATGATGAGAAAACCTGAAAAAGGTGGAAAATGAGAATAATCACACTGTAGGACCCAGATTATGACCAGAAACCCTGAAAACGTGGAAAATTAAAAGTACATGCTGTAGGACCCAGAATATGGCGAGAAAACCTGAAAAGAATAGAAAATTAAAAATTCACACTGAAAGACCCCGAATATGATGAGAAAAACTGAAAAAGGTGGAAAATGAGAATAATCACACTGTAGGACCCAGATTATGCCCAGAAACCCTGAAAACCTGGAAAATTAAAAATACATGCTGTAGGACCCAGAATATGGCGAGAAAACCTGAAAAAAGTAGAAAATTAAAAATTCACACTGAAGGACCCCGAATATGGCAAGACAACCTGAAAAAGGTGGAAAATGAGAATAATCACAGTGTAGGACCCAGATTATGCCCAGAAACCCTGAAAACGTGGAAAATTAAAAATACATGCTGTAGGACCCAGAATATGCCAAGAAACCCTGAAAAAGGTTGAAAATTACAAACTCACACTGTAGGACCCCAAATATGGTGAGAAACCCTCCAAAGGTGGAAAATGAGAAAATCCCACTGCAGCACCCAGAATATGCCGAGAAAATGTGAAAAACGTGAAAATTAAAAATTCACACTAACGGACCCAGAATATGGCGAGAAACAATTAATAAAAAAGTACAAAATTAAAAACTCACAGTGAAGGAGCCCAAACATGGCGAGAAAACCTGAAAAAGGTGGAAAATGAGAAAATCACACTGTAGGACCCAGAATTACGAAAAAAAATTGAAAAAATGTGGAAAATGAGAAAATCACATGCAGGGCCCAGAATATTTAAAGAAACACTGAAAAACGTGAAAATTAAAAATTCACACTGTTGGACACAGAATATGGCGAGAAACCATGAAAAAAGTGGATAATTAAAATTCACACTGCAGGACACAGAATATGCCAAGAAACCCTGAAAACGTGGAAAATTAAAAATTAACACTGAAGGACCTGGAATATGGCAAGAAAACCTGAAAAACGTGGAAATGAGAAAAATCACAGTGTAGGACCCAGAATATGAAGAAAAAAGCTGTAAAACGTGAAAAATTAAAAATTCACACTGAAGAACCCAGAATATTGCGAGAAAATCTGAAAAACGTGGAAAATGAAAAATACACACTGTAGGACCCAGAACATGGCAAGAAACCCTGAAAGAGTAGAAAATTAAAAACTCACACTGAAGGACCCCAAATATGGCAAGAAACCCTGAAAAAAGTAGAAAATTACAAACAGACACTGAAGAACCCCAATTATGGCGAGAAAACCTGAAAAAGGTGGAAAATGAGAAAATCACACTGTAGGACCCAGAATTACGAAAAAACTTGAAAATATCGAAAATGAGAAAATCACACTGTAGGACCCAGAATATGCCAAGAAACCCTGAAAACGTGAAAAATTAAAAATACAACGTTTAGGACCCAGAATACGGCGAGAAACCCTGAAAAAAGTAGAAAATTACAAACTCACACTGAAGGACCCGAAAAATGGTCTGAAAGGTTGAAAAAGGTGGAAAATGAGAAAATCACACTGTAGGACCCAGAATTACGAAAAAAAATTGAAAAACGTGGAAAATGAGAAAATCACATGCAGGGCCCAGAATATTTAAAGAAACACTGAGAAACGTGAAAATTAAAAATTCACACTGTTGGACACAGAATATGGCGAGAAACCATGAAAGAAGTGGAAAATTAAAAATTCACACTGTATTACCCAGAATATGGCGAGACATACTGAAAAACGTGGAAAATTAAAAATTCACACTGAAGGACCCGGGATATGGCCAGGAAACCTGAAAAACGAGGAAAATTCAAAACTCACATGGTAGGAACCAGAATAAGGCAAGAAAACCTGAAAAACGTGGAAATGAGAAAATCAAACTGTAGGACCCAGAATATGACAAAAAAAAAACCTGAAAAAATTACAAAATTAAAAATTCACACTGAAAGACCCCGAATATGGTGAGAAAACCTGAAAAGGTGGAAAATGAGAATAATCACACTGTAGGACACAGAATGGAAAAAAAAAAAAAACTTGAAAAATGTCGAAAACGAGAAAATCACACTGTAGACCCAGAATATGACGAAAAAACCTGGAAAACGTGGAAAATTAAAAATGCACGCTGTAGGACCCAAAATATGCCGAGAAACCCTGAAAAACGTGAAAATTAAAAATTCACACTGAAGGACCTGGAATACAGTAAGATAACCTGAAAAACGTGGAAATGAGAAAATCACAATTTAGGACCCAGAATATGACGAAAAAAACTGAAACACGTGGAAAATGAAAAATACACGCTGTAGGACACAGAATATGTCGAGAAACCCTGAAAAATTAGAAAATTAAAAACTCACACTGAAGGACCCCAAATATGGCGAGAGAACCTGAAAAAACTAGAAAATTAAAAATTCACACTGAAGGACTTGGAATATGGCTATAAAACCTGAAAAACGAGGAAAATTAAAAAATCACACTGAAGGACCCCAAATATAGTGAGAAAATCTGAAAAAGCAGGAAAATGAGAATAATCACACTGTAGGACCCAGAATTGTGAAAAAACTTATAAAACGTCAAAAATGAGAAAATCACACTGTAGGACACAGAAATGGGGAGAAATCCTGAGAAACGTGGAAAATAAAAAATACACTCTGTAGCACCCAGAATATAGCAAGAAACCCTCAAAAAAGTAGAAAATTAAAAACTCACACTGAAGGACCCCGAATATGGCTAGAAAACATGAAAAAGGTAGAAAATGAGAATAAACACAATGTATTAACCAGAATTACAAAAACATGAAAAACATCGAATATGAGAAAATCACACTTGTAGGACCCAGAAATATGAAAAAACTTGAAAAATGTGGAAAATGAGAAAATCACACTGCAGAAACCAGAATATGCTGAACAACCATGAAAAACCTGAAAATTAAAAATTCACACTGTTGGACACAGAATATGGTGAGAAACCATGAAAAGACTGGACAATTAAAAATTCACACTTTATTACCGAGATATGGAGAGAAATACTGAAAACCGTGGAAAAAAATTCACACTGAAAGACTTGGAATACGACAGGACCTGGAATACGGCAAGAGACCCTGAAATACATGGAAATGAGAAAATCACACAGTAGGACCCAGAATATGACGAAAAAACCTGAAAAAGGTAAAATATTAAAATATCACACGGAAGGACCCGGAATATGGCGAAAAACCTAAAAAACGAGGAAGATAAAAAACTAACACTGAAGGACACAGAATATGGCGAGAAAACCTAAAAGAGTAGAAAATTAAAAATTCACACTGAAAGACCCCGAATATGATGAGAAAACCTGAAATAGTTGGAAAATGAGAATAATCACACTGTAGGACCCAGATTATGCCCAGAAACCCTGAAAACGTGGAAAATTAAAAATACATGCTGTAGGACCCAGAATATGCCAAGAAACCCTGAAAAAGGTTGAAAATTACAAACTCACACTGTAGGACCCCAAATATGGTGAGAAACCCTCCAAAAGGTGGAAAATGAGAAAATCGCACTGCAGGACCCAGAATATGCCGAGAAAATGTGAAAAACGTGTAAATTAAAAATTCACTCTAACGGACCCAGAATATGGCGAGAAACAATTAATAAAAAAGTACAAAATTAAAAACTCACAGTGAAGGAGCCCAAACATGGCGAGAAAACCTGAAAAAGGTGGAAAATGAGAAAATCACACTGTAGGACCCAGAATTACGAAAAAAATTGAAAAAATGTGGAAAATGAGAAAATCACATGCAGGGCCCAGAATATTTCGAGAAACACTGGAAAACGTGAAAATTAAAAATTCACACTGTTGGACACAGAATATGGAGAGAAACCATGAAAAAAGTTGATAATTAAAATTCACACTGCAGGACACAGCATATGCCAAGAAACCCTGAAAACGTAGAAAATTAAAAATTAACACTGAAGGACCTGGAATATGGCAAGAAAACCTGAAAAACGTGGAAATGAGAAAAATCACAGTGTAGGACCCAGAATATGAAGAAAAAACCTGAAAAACGTGAAAAATTAAAAATTCACACTGAAGAACCCAGAATATTGCGAGAAAATCTGAAAAACGTGGAAAATGAAAAATACACACGGTAGGACCCAGAACATGGCAAGAAACCCTGAAAGAGTAGAAAATTAAAAACTCACACTGAAGGACCCCAAATATGGCAAGAAACCCTGAAAAAAGTAGAAAATTACAAACTGACACTGAAGAACCCCAATTATGGCGAGAAAACCTGAAAAAGGTGGAAAATGAGAAAATCACACTGTAGGACCCAGAATTACGAAAAAACTTGAAAATATCGAAAATGAGAAAATCACACTGTAGGACCCAGAATATGCCAAGAAACCCTGAAAACGTGAAAAATTAAAAATACAACGTTTAGGACCCAGAATACGGCGAGAAACCCTGAAAAAAGTAGACAATTACAAACTCACACTGAAGGACCCGAAAAATGGTCTGAAAGTTTGAAAAAGGTGGAAAATGAGAAAATCACACTGTAGGACCCAGAATTACGAAAAAAAATTGAAAAACGTGGAAAATGAGAAAATCATACTGCAGGACCCAGAATATGCCGAGAAACCCTGAAAATCATGAAAATTAAAAATTCACACTGTCAGACACATAATATGGCGAGAAACCATGAAAGAAGTGGAAAATTAAAAATTCACACTGTATTACCCAGAATATGGCGAGACATACTGAAAAACGTGGAAAATTAAAAATTCACACTGAAGGACCCAGAATATGGCCAGGAAACCTGAAAAACGAGGAAAATTCAAAACTCACATGGTAGGAACCAGAATAAGGCAAGTAAACCTGAAAAACGTGGAAATGAGAAAATCAAATTGTAGGACCCAGAATATGACAAAAAAAAAACCTGAAAAAATTACAAAATTAAAAATTCACACTGAAAGACCCCGAATATGGTGAGAAAACCTGAAAAGGTGGAAAATGAGAATAATCACACTGTAGGACACAGAATGGCAAAAAAAAAAAAGAACTTGAAAAATGTCGAAAACGAGAAAATCACACTGTAGGACCCAGAATATGACGAAAAAACCTGGAAAACGTGGAAAATTAAAAATGCACGCTGTAGGACCCAAAATATGCCGAGAAACCCTGAAAAACGTGAAAATTAAAAATTCACACTGAAGGACCTGGAATACAGTAAGATAACCTGAAAAACGTGGAAATGAGAAAATCACAATTTAGGACCCAGAATATGACGAAAAAAACTGAAACACGTGGAAAATGAAAACTACACGCTGTAGGACACAGAATATGTCGAGAAACCCTGAAAAATTAGAAAATTAAAAACTCACACTGAAGAACCCCAAATATGGCGAGAGAACCTGAAAAAACTAGAAAATTAAAAATTCACACTGAAGGACTTGGAATATGGCGATAAAACCTGAAAAACGAGGAAAATTAAAAAATCACACTGAAGGACCCCAAATATAGTGAGAAAATCTGAAAAAGCTGGAAAATGAGAATAATCACCCTCTAGGACCCAGAATTGTGAAAAAAACTTGAAAAACGTCGAATTTGAGAAAATCACACTGTAGGACACAGAATATGGCAAGAAACCCTGAGAAATGTGTAAAATTAAAAATACACTCTGTAGCACCCAGAATATGGCAAAAAACCCTCAAAAAAGTAGAAAATTAAAAACTCACACTGAAGGACCCCGAATATGGCGAGAAAAACAGAAAAAGGTGGAAAGTGAAAATAATCACACTGTATTACCCAGAATTACGAAAAAACATGAAAAAAATCAAAAATGAGAAAATCACACTGTAGGACCCAGAATATGGGGAGAAATCCTGAGAAACGTGGAAAATAAAAAATACACTCTGTAGCACCCAGAATATGGCAAGAAACCCTCAAAAAAGTAGAAAATTAAAAACTCACACTGAAGGACCCCGAATATGGCGAGAAAACATGAAAAAGGTAGAAAATGAGAATAAACACAATGTATTACCCAGAATTACAAAAACATGAAAAACATCGAAAATGAGAAAATCACACTTGTAGGACCCAGAAATATGAAAAAAACTTGAAAAACGTGGAAAATGAGAAAATCACACTGCAGAAACCAGAATATGCTGAACAACCATGAAAAACCTGAAAATTTAAAATTCACACTGTTGGACACAGAATATGGTGAGAAACCATGAAAAGACTGGACAATTAAAAATTCACACTTTATTACCGAGATATGGAGAGAAATACTGAAAACCGTGGAAAAAAATTCACACTGAAGGACCTGGAATACGACAGGACCTGGAATACGGCAAGTGACCCTGAAATACATGGAAATGAGAAAATCACACAGTAGGACCCAGAATATGACGAAAAAACCTGAAAAAGGTAAAATATTAAAATATCACACGGAAGGACCCGGAATATGGCGAAAAACCTGAAAAACGAGGAAGATAAAAAACTAACACTGAAGGACACAGAATATGGCGAGAAAACCTGAAAAGAGTAGAAAATTTAAAATTCACACTGAAAGACCCCGAATATGATGACAAAACCTTAAAAAGGTGGAAAATGAGAATAATCACACTGTAGGACCCAGATTATGCCCAGAAACCCTGAAAACGTGGAAAATTAAAAATACATGCTGTAGGACCCAGAATATGGCGAGAAAACCTGAAAAAAGTAGAAAATTAAAAATTCACACTGAAGGACCCCGAATATGGCGAGAAAACCTGAAAAAGGTGGAAAATGAGAATAATCACACTGTAGGACCCAGATTATGCCCAGAAACCCTGAAAACGTGGAAAATTAAAAATACATGCTGTAGGACCCAGAATATGCCAAGAAACCCTGAAAAAGGTTGAAAATTACAAACTCACACTGTAGGACCCCAAATATGGTGAGAAACCCTCCAAAAGGTGGAAAATGAGAAAATCACACTGCTGGACCCAGAATATGCCGAGAAAATGTGAAAAACGTGAAAATTAAAAATTCACACTAACGGACCCAGAATATGGCGAGAAACAATTAATAAAAAAGTACAAAATTAAAAACTCACAGTGAAGGAGCCCAAACATGGCGAGAAAACCTGAAAAAGGTGGAAAATGAGAAAATCACACTGTAGGACCCAGAATTACGAAAAAAATTGAAAAAATGTGGAAAATGAGAAAATCACATGCAGGGCCCAGAATATTTCGAGAAAAACTGGAAAACGTGAAAATTAAAAATTCACACTGTTGGACACAGAATATGGCGAGAAACCATGAAAAGAGTGGATAATTAAAATTCACACTGCAGGACACAGAATATGCCAAGAAACCCTGAAAACGTGGAAAATTAAAAATTAACACTGAAGGACCTGGAATATGGCAAGAAAACCTGAAAAACGTGGAAATGAGAAAAATCACAGTGTAGGACCCAGAATATGAAGAAAAAAGCTGTAAAACGTGAAAAATTAAAAATTC